>NW_005055004.1:13310-15295 GCF_000277835.1 Geospiza fortis
TCAAGAGCAGGTTTCTGAATAGAGCAGGAATAGGATTAAACCTAAAAGGTCTGCCAGTGCTATCACTGAAATACTAATTTGTGTGTTTTCTTATTTTTGAACTGAAATACAACCATGGCTTTAAATGCTGGGTTTTTGCAGCTGGTATGTGTTATAAACTAATGTTTGTTCATCAAAATATGTAATATAACTATAGGAAGCTGGATGTTAAATGTCACAATACTTTGTATACTTAACAGTAAATCTTGTAACTGCACAAGCCTTGTTTAACAGGAATAGCGGAGACAATGATAAGCGGAGACAATGATAAGCACAGCAGGAAGTCCCACTCAAGATAAGAATCCGCTCGCTTGCAAAAACAGGAGGGTCAGGACCACCAGAAGGCAGGAAAAGACCTCCCTAGCAGCAGCCCATAGCAGGAACAGAAGACACGTATGCAGAAACAGAGGACACATATGCAGGAAGACGGAGCGAATAAAAAAGGACTCAGAAGCCTCGGAAAACTGCGAGCCTTGGGAGAGCAGAGACTCCTGGCCGCCAAGCACGCTGAACTTGTTTGTTATCCTTGCCCAATAAATTCTCAATTGGTATTCTGATTGGCTCAGAGAATTCTTGATTGGCTTAGAGAATTCACAAACCTTACCTACAACAGTATGCAGATGCAATAATCACAGAACTGAGGTCATTTGAGATTACAGAAAGGTTAAAAACTATGCATGGCAAAGTAATAACAAGAATTTCTAACTAAGAAAAAATGGTTTCTCCTGCAGCCTTGAGGTCATGTCCTTATACGCTTCTCAAAAGAAACCTATTGAATGAACTTGCATCATCATCCCAAAAACATGTTTAAATTAATTGGAAATGTTGATTAGCCCATGTCAATTAGCACCTTCCTTTATCTTTTTGCTGACTAACTCTGATTCAAATTTCAAATCATAAATCTTTCAAGGAAAAAATATACCATGCAGATGAAAACCCAAGGCATAGGCTTCTGTACATGGTATTGCCAATCCCTGTGTGACAGCCTCCTGCTAGCTTCCTACATCAGACACAGGGCAACTTCACTGGCTGCAACATAGACTTTCTTAATATTGGTGACATTTTAAAAATCCAAAGACACTGCTTGTTTTAAAAGTCCTAAAAAGAGCATTCTGAGTTCCTGATAGCAAACATAGAGGCACTGATTTGGTTTAGGAGAGAAGGTGTTTGTGCAGTTGGATAACAGCTTGCATGTTGAGGTGTCTGGGGGGATTTATATGTTTGCGCTCCCCTTGTTTGAGGCAATGAGCACAATGTCACCTGTGCATACCCGGCACCATGGTTTAAGACTATATGCCTTGAAGGTGCAATGCTTTATTTGTAATCAAAGGGGAAATGTATCCAAACTTATTAGGATAGTTGAGCAAGTGCAGGGTGGAGAAGTTATATGTCTCTTAGCTACCTGTCTCCATAGGTAGTTATCTATCAACTTCATGGGACATTCTGCCCCTGATTCTGAACAATGGATCTGGACTCCCCACCTCTCGGCCTGGCTGGCTTTGAACTGTGCAAATGGCCCCTTTCCAATAAGAAGACCCCCCCCCGGCCTGCCTTCAACCATCGTGACAAATAAACAAAGATGCGGGCTTCTTCATCGAAGGATCAAGACAAAAAGACCCTGTACCACCAGACCCCCTTGTACCTTCTTCTAAAGACTGGGACTGAACTGCCAAAACTTGCCCCCCCCCTGCTCGGTGGTGGGGAAAGAGAACGGTGCTGTTGGGAGGGGTGAGGTTGCCCAGAACTGAAGCGCGAGCACTGAAGCACAAAAACAATGGTTTCTGCTGGTTACTCTGTGTATCTGTACCCCGAGTTCTGTGCTCTTCCCCCCTTTCTCGTGATTTCGGTTTTGAAACGGCTTCCCTTCCCCCAACGAAAGACAGTATAATTAGGGTCTCAGAACAGCCGTCCCCTTGAGATCTCCCCAAACCTGGTACCCTGCTGAA
>NW_005055004.1:18376-19549 GCF_000277835.1 Geospiza fortis
CGCGGCTGCGCTCCCCCTCGGGAGCAGCCAGCTGCCCCCGGGCTCTGAGAGCGGAGGATTCGCCCGCTCCCAGGAACAGGCACCCAGGGCCCGGCTGCTGCCTCTTGCAGCTCCAAGGGCCTCCTTCCAGCCGGCCTCTGCCGGGGCTCAGCCTGCTCCGGCCTCTGCCGGGGCTCTGCTGGGGCTCCAGCCCGGCCAAGGCTGGGCCCGCTCTCACCTCCCAGGCGCTGACAGCTCTGCAGCACAGGGCCCTGATGCCGGGGGTCATCCCAGCGCTGCGAGCAGCTGTGGCCAAAGCCAGGAGTGAATGATTTTTGTTGTGGGTGCGCTGACATTTGGCCAGCATTAACCCCCAATGCCAGTGGTATGAGCCCACAAAGTGCAGTGGAGGGAGCAGCTGGCCAAACTCAGGCTGTGGAATCTGGGAGACTGCACATTGTCCTAATGCAAATCCTCTGTGGGCGTCAGACTGAGAGGCAGGATAGTTCACAAGAAATGCTTGACTAGATGCCTGGAATGATCAATTTCTTTGAATATACAGGCTTTATTTTTCCTGCTTAGTAATATCATCAGCTCCAAAATTTAGCTTTTCAGAGGGTGACCGTGTTTTCTTCTAGATCATGTATCAGGAATCAGTTTCAAACACAAAAATCACTCCCCAACGCCCTGCTAAACACACTTCATCCTCCATTCAGAAAATGAAGCTATTTCTTCAAAAGAACAGAACTGAAAGCTCTAGCATCCAGTTCCCAGCAAAGAGTTCCCAAGCCATTTTTATTCTCTGCTTTCTATGTCCTACTTCATAGCAAAAGTGGATGCTCCAAGCACAGTGACAGGGAGAGAGAACAGTCAGTCAAGAGGAACAACACAGCTTAGTGCTCCAACCTGAAAGTTGGAACTTGGAGCCCACAAAACCCTGCTTTGAGGTGCAGCTGACAGCAACCAGGGAATGCAGCCAGGGGTGACTGCTGGTTTCAGAAAAGGACCCAAGGCATTGCACAGAACCAGGAGAGAAGGCGCTGTTGGCATAACAGCTGAAATAATTCCTAAAAAATCCTCCCACATTTTTGCATATTTATTGGACGTTCCCAGGACTCCTGTTCATGTTAGTCTGCACCTTTGCCGCTTTGGAAGCAGTCAAACTGGCAGCATCTGCCCGCCCACATCCGCCTC
>NW_005055004.1:19805-22838 GCF_000277835.1 Geospiza fortis
TCCAGCACAGAGCTTTGGTGCCTAAAAAGATAAAGCAGAGGAAAACAGCTGGAAAATGTTTCATTTTGACCTGTCTTACCTGTTCAACAGAAGTCGCCAAAATGAAAGTTACCAAGCAGGGCCTGATCTCTTCTCCTGCAGGAGGGGCCCTGCACTGGCTCCTACCCAGGGCTGGTACCCTTCTGCTGACATTCAGCTGACTGGGAATACTTTGTAGTGTAGAAAGTTACAGTAATAGTGTGAGTGATTATGATTGCTTAGGCACAATTGGCTTGGGTCTGTACAGGAATGTGAATTTTGCAAGAAGAGAACATTTTCCCTAAGTTTGGTAAAATATTTGAGAAACACTTCTTGTTTTAAGTAATATGTTGCAAACAACTTTTTACTTAAAAGCCTGAGGAAGGTTCTTACTTTTGAAAGCAGTACAATTTTACATTTTAAGAACAGAAAAATGTAGGCAGCTGATGAACTTCAGAATTATCACACACCAAATTTAGTCTTTCACAAAGTATTAGTGATATATATCTGATGCAATGCATCTTTTAGCCAGGTTTATTTCATACATATCTTTTCTTTTTATTAGCTATTGAATTTATCCAGTATGCATCAGATAAATTGGGCAGATGCTAAATCCAAAGTTGCAGCTTCGAGCAGATTTTAACAGTACTAAGACACGGTTTCCTCTGTAATGTGAAAAGTAGCTGAAGCCTTTGACTATGATTAACTTTGATATCATAACTTAATTGAATGTGATTTTGTTCTGAGAGCTGTTAAGTAGGTAAGTGGTTAACTGGTTATTGAGCTAGTTAGATATGGAAATAATTGATTTGATGGCATTAAATAAGTATTTTTTTAAAGACGCTGGAAATTGGAGACTGGATGAGTGTAATCAAAGCCTCATTAGTAGAAGCCAATGTGGCCATGTTCACAGGGCTCCGAGGATGAGGGAAGAGACAAGGATCTGACTCCATGTTTCAGAAGGCTTGATTTATTATTTTATGATATGTATTATATTAAAACTATATTAAAAGAATAGAGGAAAGGATTTCATCAGAAGGCTAGCTAAGAATAAAAAAAGAAAGAATGATAACAAAGGCTTGTGGCTCCGACAGAGAGTCCAAGCCAGCTGGGCTGTGATTGGCCATTAATTAGAAACACCTGCATGAGACCAATCACAGATCCACTCGTTGCATTCCACAGCAGCAGGTAATCATTGTTTACATTTTGTTCCTGAGGCCTCTCAACTTCTCAGAAGAAAAAATCCTAAGGAAATGCTTCTTCATAAAAGATGTCTGTGGCATATCACCCTTTTTATTTTAATTAAATTAAAAAGAAAAGTGTTTGTAATTTTGTCTGCTGTGCCCATGCAGAGGAAAGAACAGACACTTGACAGGTTATCTGTTGCCAATCAAAACCCCAATCAAGTGCCGATGTGGAATGAGCAGGGAAATAATTCACTTGTAGAACATCAAATTCTATCATTCACTAAAACAATCTTGCAGTAGATGAAAATGCAAAAAACAATGCAAAGAAAGTTCATTGCTTCAAGTCCAAACAGCTGAGTTTCAGGGAAAAGTCCATGGACTGAAGATGTTCCTCTTTGACATCTCTGAAATTCCCTTTTGGTCCTGAAACAGGCTGGCAGAATCCTGAAACAAAGAACTGCTTAGGAAAATCATCAATGATTATCAAAAATCCATTGACAGTTATCAAACAATTTTGAGAAAATTTCTAGAATGTCTCAGCCACAGCCCTTTAATGAACCACTTGAGCTGAGGCTAGTTTTTGGCTCTTCAATACTTTTGAGCTGCTACTAGCTTTTTCAACTATTTTTATTTAATTTTTTTCTTTTTTTTTCTTTTTTTTTCCTTTTTTTTCTGAAAGAGCAGCAGCAGAGAGGAGCCTCTGAGGTCTTGCAGGAGCCCAGGCCCTCGTGGAAGGATCAGGAATCCCAGACCTGGCCCACAGAACGGTGGCCCAGGTCCTGACAGGGGAAGCAAAGCCCCCAAACCCAACAGCCGGCCAGGTGGTGGCCCTGGCCCAGAGAACTGAGCCAAACGGCCCAGACCCAGGCCACGAGGCGGGCTCTGTGTTCTCACAACCTGGCACCCTGCTGCCAGTGCCTGGGCAGCACGAGTGACCGAACGCTTCCTCCTCCCTGGACTACCAGTACAGACCAGCACTTGGGGAAGAGAAGCTTTCCCAGGGACTACCACCCCAGTTTGGTGGGTGTTTCGTCCCCTGTGACGGTGGTCACAAGGGTTTTTGGGATGAAGGAAGAGACGAGATGGGCTTCATGATCAGAAGGCTTGATTTATTATGTTATGACATATACATATACATATACTATACTAAAAAGAAAAGAAAGGAGAGTTTCCAGAAGCTGCTAAAGCTAAGTGAGAAAAGTAAAGAATGATAACACACGAGCTGGCCTTGACAGACTGCAAGAGTGAGCTCTGCTGTGACTGGTCACTGAACCAAAACATCCACACCAGACCAATCACGGGTCACACTGTTGCATTCCACAGCATCAGATAATTATTGTTTACCTTTTGTTTCTGGGGCCTCAGCTTCCCAGAAGGAAAAAATCCTAAAGAAAGGATTTTAGTGAAAAGGATGTCTATGAGAGTCCCCATAGCAAGCAAGCGATGGTCACCATCCACTGTTTCTCTTGCCTCTGCAATGCAAATGCCAGTGTTTCCGCTTCCTGCCCCTTGGCACCACCCCCACCCCCTCTGGGCTGGGGACCGGAGGCAGAACTCCCGGGAGCCGCCCCCCTCTTGCCACTAGGGCACGCGGGGGGAGTCAGGCATTCCAACCCCAACGGGGAACCCCTGACCAACGCGAACCAGCCCACGAAAAATGCTGCGTTTGAAAGCAGGCAGCCGGGCTGCGCCCGCAGTCAGCTGTGGAGACACGCCTCCCCCAGAGGGCAGGCTGGCGTCCCCTTCCCCTGTCCCAGCTCCCCCCACAGGGGCAGCCTTGGCGCAGCCCAAAGAACTCCGGGGGGAAGCCCGGCTGATCGCAAGCGCC
>NW_005055004.1:23081-31690 GCF_000277835.1 Geospiza fortis
GGCTGTGGGGACCTAAGGAAAGGATTTTTCATAAAAGATGTCTGTGACAAACCAACTTGGTTTATACCTTGCTTTCCTTTTATTTGTTTTTATATCAGTTCCCTGCGGTCAACAGGCAAGAGAATCTAGATTATCTTGAAACTGGAGAAAATCCTCTCCTCCTGGGGCTGGTCCTGCTCTGCAGCGACAGGCACAGAAGGGGGTTTGCTGGGAGCCCTGGTGGGGGTGGCTTCCAGTGTGCAGGCTTCTTCCTGCCTCTCTGCCACTGTACTGTGGGGATGCTATTCTCCACGGCCCCTGCCAGCCGCTACCAGCCCCAGTGTATTCCATCCTGCCTTTTTCTCAGCCAGGGCCACACAGAGTCTGGAAGATGCCATTTTCAATTGATTAGTCCTGCCCAGCCCCTGGGCATGAGGCCACCCAGGAGCACTGGGCAATGGGGGCTATTTTCAGGGCACTGACCCAGCCTGGCTGCTGGCCTCCCATGTCTCTCTCCATGGAAATGTCTGCCAGTAGTCCCAGACCTGTGTGCCGACGTGGGAGGGAATGAAGGTGTGCCATGACGTCCCATTGTGATGTCACTGGATGGTGGAGGATAACATTGCTGGGTGGTGGATCATGATGTCACTTGGGAGTGGTTTGTGACCTTGCACTCCTTTTTGTTTATATTCAGGTGCTAGATGTCCCTCTGTGGCATCCACCATTGAGTGGTAGATTGTGACATCACTGGGGGATGGATATGAGGTCTCATCCTTCACTACTTGCATTTTGGTGGCAGCCAAGCCTGGGTTCAGACTGGCTTGATCCTTGGCTCCTGCCAAGTATGCCTGGTCCTCATCTCTCCCCTCCTGCTGCCACAGGCAGACATGGCCACGGAGACAGAGTGGAGTTGCCCCATCTGCCAGGACACTCAGAATGACGTGGCTTCTGCTCTGCCCTGTCACCACCAGTTCTGCCTGGGCTGTATCCTGCGGTGGGCGAAAAGAAATCCAGCATGCCCTCTCTGCAGCAGTCCACTAGAGACTGTCAGGTTTTCTGAGCGGGGTGGACAGGACTACATACAATTTGCCATCAGCTATCCTGAGGAGTCACCAGAGACCAACAGACAGGCAGGGAGAGCTCTCCTCCGCCTTGCTGAAAATAGCCTCCATGGCCTTTTCATGAATCCTCCATAGCCCTCATGGCCTTTTCATGTCTCCTCCATCTTCCCCACAGGGAACACTGTCCCAGGCTGAGCAGGGGGCTGCAGAGCCGGAGCCTGTAGGTAGCCTTCTGCCCCAGGTGTGGGCAGGACTGTTCCAACAACAGCAGCACCTCCTGGATCCTGTGCAGCCCTGGCTGTGCCAGAGGCTGGCAGAAATCTATGGGGACCAGTGGTGGAGGGCAGAGGCTGCAGAGGCCTCCATCCTGCACAGCCTTTGTGCCCATGGTCCAAATGCAGAGGCCTTGGTGGAGGTGCTGCAGCCTCTCCTCAGCGGGCACACAGCACCACTGGTCCATGGCATCATCAGCACCATTGTGGGCCAGTGCAGCGAGGAGGCCCAGAGGCTGCTGCGCTTCCATCACACCAGAGAGGACAACAGGCCTGTGGCCAGCACCAGCTCCAGCAGCTCCAACTGCACTAGCTTGCATGAGAGGACTCCTGCCACTGGCTCTGCAAGCTTCAACACGGAGGAGGAAGCTGGAATGTCACAGGCCAGACTCCAAGGGAGTCACAGCTGTCTCCAACCCGTGCCTGACCCTGCAGAGTTGGACCAGCCCCAGGAGGACCCAGAGCAACCAGCAGTGGCAGGTCCATCTGCCCAGGGCAGCATCTGCAGCCCCTCTGCTCCTGGCCAGGGCAGGAACCACTCACAGTGTGTCCGAAAGAGGAGAGCCCCCAGATCCCAGGATTCTCTTTAGCCCAGCAAGAGGCCGCTCTGATGGTGGCCCTAGTGAGATTCCAGGAACCCTTTAGCCAAGAAAAAGTAAATAAATTCTATTTCTCTGACAAAGTTCCTGCTTCCCCCTCCTTCTAATGTCTTTGCCTGACTCCCACACCCCACCATCAGCTGAGAGCCTCTGGAGCCCCAGGACCATTTTGGCAACACCTCCTCATACAGGAAATCTTTCTGCACCTGTGATGGTGAAAAAGCTTCTGAGAAAGTGGGTGCTGTGCACCACTTGGTTATCCTGGAAGATGTGTCAGAGCTGTCTGCTGACTTACCTGGGTTTCTGTAAGGCTTTTGACAAGTTCCCCTCCAAGATCCCTCCCCTCAGTGAGAGAGAAATGGATTAAGACAAAGCAGAAATCAAAATAAGTAGATATATAAGCAGAAATCCTGCTTAAAATAAGGGATCAAAATTCATTCTGAAAAGCAGGGCCAGCCCAAGGAGCAGCCGTAGCCATGGAGACAGGCCTAGAAAGGTCAGCAGAAGTCACCAACAGCTTCAGATAGCTCAGTGTCTTCAGTTTTCTGTTTGTGGGTACTTTGGTTGGTTGGCTGGTTATTTGGTTATTTAGTTATGTCTGGACTGGCTTATTCCAGATGATTTTCATTTTCATTAGGATTTGTTAATTACTGACATTCTGCTTTGGATGTGTAAAACAAACATTTGCATGAATATTTTTCTCAAAACAGTCATTTTTATCTTCTTTCTAATTAAATGTCTAATTGGTCATTTAAAAAGATATAATCTCTCAAGTACTGCTGAAGAGAGCAGCTTTTTTTTCATTGGAAAACAGTTGATGACACAGTCCCTGGTGAATAATTTCCAAATGTTACATATACTCACAACAAAGAAATCTATTATTATATTGCAACCAATTCTAGCATCTGTGATTTTTCCATTTTTAAATCTTAAGGGTTTAATTCCAGTATATTTTAAATTGGCAAGTGAATGTGATTGGAGAGTAATTTTTGCCCTCTGCCCTGTGACTGTAAGATTAGCAACCTTTCTATTTTAAGCTTCTTTTTCTTTCTCTGTGGTTTTCTTTGTCTTTGTTTGAAGGACTTTCCAAATGAGACTTCACACTGCTTTTCCACTGGAATCTCATTGCAGCTCTACACTTATCATTTCAGCAGCACTATGTCATACTTGGAACTTGATTAATGGTGACCACTCTCGTTACTTCTCACACATTTTTGTTTTGGTTCATAAAGACTGTTTTTCCTGTTGTATTTTTCTACTAACCCAAATCAATTAACATCAAATTCACTTTGTAAAGTGATCACATATTTGAAATCTGTGTTCACATTCACTATAATGAAGGTCCACTATTCTTCCTGCTTTCTATTTAATAGCTTATTTGTTAAGCAAGCAAAACTCTAGATACCTGCAGAACATTTTTATCATTGCTACAGGTATTTGGAAACTGAAAGGAAAAACTCTTAGTTTGCAGTGCAGTACTTGTGACCAACTGGTAACTTTAGCCCCCAAGATTCAGTTAGGTAAATAAATGAGAGCTACATGTTGATGGACCAGAAGATAACTCCGTTACTGTAAAATGCTAAAAAGCTCATGTCATTTTGTTCTGGTTGAAAGCAAAACCAGTGAAAGACTCCAAGTCAAAAATACAATTTATTAGGAAAAGGGGAAAAAATACATGCAATAATACAAAAGAAAAACTACTGACAGAGTCAGAATACAACCTAACACCCTGCTAGTTATGGTGGTGGTAACAGTCCAGATGAAATGGTCTTGTTGAAGTGGTGATCCTGTAGAAAAGATCTGGTAGCTCTTGTGGTTCTGCAAACCAGTGGGTAAGGGCAGCTTGTTCTGTCCCAAAGCCCAGATTATATCCAGGTGGGGATGCTTAGCTCCTCTCCCCTGGGCAGAGCGTCTCACAATGGGCTGATATCATTCTGAGTCATGCGGTGGGTCCCTGATTGCCAGGGGGCATCCTCCTGCAAGCCTGACTCCCTACATCGAGCTCCTCTCGTGGGTAGTTAAGGACTCCAAAAGGCAGTCTAGGGGAATGGAACTGGCTGCTGTTAGACCAGACTTAGCAGAGTCTGCCACTGTGGTAGGAACACTCAAACTGGAGTAGTGCACTGTAATCACATAATGAGGTGGGAAAGGACCTCAGGAAGTCTTTATCCCAGCCTCCTCCTCAACACTGCATCAGCAATGGCAGATTGCTCAGGGCTTTGTCCAGTTTCTCTTGAAAACTCAAAGCAAGGAGAGTCCACAGCCTCCCTAGGTCTGCACAGGAACTCCCAGAATCTGGTTAGTTGCTGAAAATGTCTGGCCTGCTGATCACTGGTCTCCCTATCTTAAAATAAAACAAACAAACCAAAACCAACAAAACCCCAGCCAACCTCCAAACCAAACCAATGCTCTGATTGAATTGTGGCATTACAAAAAAATTACACTGGTATTTTCTATGAAGAGTCTTCACAACATGATCAACCTTTCTACCAGATGAATAACTGTTTGCACTGCTGGTGGGCTGATACAAAGCTTATTCTTCAAAAATCACTGGCCTATGGAACTGCACAATGCTTATTCTAGGACCATGTTGAACATTAACCAAGAAGAACAGGAGAGTAAACAGCCCAGTTATGCCAACTTTTCTGCTAATTTGGAAATAAGTACCAAATTTTTGGATGGTCAGTTATGACTTGGGGGTCACTGACTACCAGGACCAACAAAGAGACCCTTGGGACAGAAGATCACGTGGACAGAGTGGAAGAATCACATTCATGATTTGGGAAAATGATTATGAGATGTATGTTTATTCCAGGAAAACTAATGATTATGTACATAAAATATATTAACAGAAGTTTTTCTGTATTAGCATACATGGTATTTCAGAGGAGATATCCCCTTGTGCATCTGGCTAAATAAAGAATGCCTGCTTCTTTTCGCTTACTTGGTGTTAAGGACTTTTATATTACTAATTTGTGACAATAACTTGACTCAGAGCAGATGAACTAAACCACCTAATCATCTTGTGGCAATTTTGCCAGTACTGTATTTGTGTGAGCTTGTGCCTTTATAAAAGTTTATTTGTATGGAAAATGTACAGAAGTTTTCCTTGTAGAGCTCTCAGTCCCTCCCCAGCACACACATGTGCACACACACACATATAACTCACAACACCCTTTAAGACATTTTTAGAAGAACCATTTGTTCGTGATAAACCTCTTGTTGGAAGCAGTAGCAGTTTCTCACTACCTGAAGGACAACAGCAGAAGAAATTTCCTCATATACCCAGCAGATAATTGTCTTGTTGGGATCAGACTTGGCAGAAATTACTCTGCTTCCCCACATTCAGCCTCAGAGAGGTCTGAGCTTTGTTCACTGAGAATGGGGAAGATGAGTGCAATGCAAGGAGTCAAAAAGAACATTAACAGAGTTGCATTTTGCCCATAACTGTTACATCTTCAGCTCCAAGGAAGCTGTGAAGCTCAGGCCCATGTGTTAAAATAACTCACAGCTCAGAGAGAGGGACAGGAGTGCCTTGCCTGGGTGGCAGAGATGTAGAATCTGAGTGCAGCAAGTCAAGGCAATGGCTGGAGATTTAAATGCAGCACAGCACTGCCAGCACTGACTGCTCTCATCATGATGAGGTGACTGGTACTGACAGTTTTCCTTTCCTTTTTTCTGCAGACCAAGGCTTTCAATGTTCTTGTGTTTGTATTAATGAGAAGGATAGCATTTAGATTTGTGGTTTAATGGAGAGCAAAGCAGTGTCCAAAGTCAACTGATTCCATTTTTGTTTTGATGACATTTTTTTCTGTCCTAAAAGTCTGAAAATTAAGAACATCTTTTTGGAAGTGCTCAGAATCCAAGATCTCTGACTTTGCTTTGTTATTAGATGATTGATCCCTCAGAGCCTGTTTACCTTGAACTGAGTACACAAAGATGTGAGCTTTTTTGGCCTTTTTTTTTAGAGAAAAAAAAAAAAACAGACTCAAACCTAATTCAACCTGTGTTGAACTCTTTAAAAAATCTGACTTATTGAAGAAAGTAACATTTTGTGATACTTGCGATATCAGAATGTGCAAAATTTACAATTCATTGAGACACTTGTTAATCCAGACCAATAATGCTCTTATTAATGTTTTAACACAGTTGATAGAAATAAAGTTACTTAAAAGTTTTGCTTCAGTCTTCAATGATATTTTGAATATGAGAATATTCATTTGGGAGAGGAACAGAATGCATTTACACAGTTCTAGTATGTTTTTTTTCAACATGCAGATCCTCTCATTTCTCTTCTCTAACTTAAGCAATAAAGCAAACCACCTGCTTTTAAAATGCAGCTCAAATGTAACTGTTTCTGCTGTTTTGCTTTTTGTTTTCATTATCTGAAATATTCAGTTGTAATTTGCTTTGTAGCATGCTTTGTAATTGTGGGACTGAAAAAATGACCAGAAGAATTTTTCCCAGCCATAGAACATATATAGAACAGTATTAGACTCTTTGTCAACATTTGTATTTTGCTTTATATATACCATTATTAAATCTATGCTTTGCAATAAATTTTACCAAGCAGTTCAATTTACAGCAATTGCTTTTCAGCAAGCTAGACAAAGAACGCATTCATTTAGGAAAGCAAGTTTTCCACATACTCCTTGTGCATTATTGCCCCTGAGTAAACTCCTTGCAGTTCAAAAATTACAGTGTAATATAACAAAACTATTGGCTACTGTATAAGAGTATAAAAGGTTAATTTATTCAAGTTAACTTCTTCATTCCAGCACCACTGCTGTATCTGGGACTACATTTTCAAATGTGCTCACATTTCAGTATGTCATGTTCTGTCACTTACTGAGGGATCTTGGACCCCCCAGCACCAGAGAACTGCCCCAGCAGGGACTTCACCAGGCACTGCATGGAAGCAAGACCTGGGAAGATGCAGTTGTTTCCCAAAGTTGCTGTAGGCTTGCTTGGTCCAGGTGTCATCTCTTCCTCTAATGAGACCCCCTCAGGACTGCAGGGTTGCACAAGTGCCTGCCTTGGCCTCTTGCTGGGTGGGGGAGAATCCTGGGGGCTGGGGGCTCTCCTCTTTCGGGCACACCGAGGCTCCCTGTGAGACTGGTCCCAACCCTGCCCCTGGCTGCAGCTGCCGCCCTGGGCAGATGGACCTGCCACCACTGCCTGCTCTGGTTCCTCCTGGGACTTGTCCCTCTCTCTGGGAATGGGCACAGGTGGGTGGTGCCTGGGACACCCTTGGAGAGTGGCCTCTGCTGCTCCTGCTTCCTTCTCCACGTTTAATCCTGCTGGGACACTGGCAGAAATCCTCTCCCAGGAGCTACTGGAACTGGAGCTGCTGGACATGGAGCTGGAGCTGGAGCTGGCCCTGGCCACAAGGCTGTCAGTCTCCTCCCTGCCAGTGCTGAAAAGCAGCAGCCTCTGGGCCTTGTCATTGCACTTGGCCACAATGACAGTGATGAGGTCATGGACCAGTGGTGCTGTGTGTTCCCCAAGGCAGTTCTGCAGTGTCTGGACCAAGTTCTCCACATTCGGACCATGGAGGCAGAGATCATGCAGGATGTTGCTCTGTGCAACTTGTACCAGCCACCACTGGTCCTGGTATATTCCCTCCAGCCTCTCACACAGCCAGGGCCGCACAGGATCCAGGAGGTGCTGTCGTTGTTGGAACAGTCTTGCCCACCCCTCAGGCAGGAGGCCACCCACAGGCTCTGGTCCAGCAGCCCCCTGCTCAGCAGGGGACAGTGTTCCCTGTGGAAAAGGTGCAGGAGACACCAGAGGCCCATGGGGCCTATTTTCATCCAGGAGGATGGGAGCTGCCCCTGTGTGGCTGCTGATCTCTGGTGACTCTGGTGTCTCTCCTTCAGGGGAGATGACAGCAAACAGCAGGTAGTCCTGTTCACCTCGCTCAGAAAACCTGACAGTCTCTATCATTGTCTTGCAGAGTGGGCATGATGGATTTGTTTGTGTCCATCGTATGATGCAGCCCAGGCAGAACTGGTGGTGACAGGGCAGAGCAGAAGCCACGTCCTTTGGAGTGTCCTGGCAGATGAGGCAGTTACTGTAATTTTCTCTGGCCATTTTTGTGCTTGACAGCATTTTGGGGAGAGCTGAGGATCAGGAGCTGCTCCCCTTCATTGGCATCACACACTGCAGGAGAAGCTGTAGTCACTGATTGTCCCAGGGAGGGGAGGAAGGAATGGCCAGGCCCCTGAAGAAGAGCACCCTCCCGCCTCCCTTAGTCCCATCACTCACCCCATGGCCACCCCAGTGGGACATTTTTGTGCACACCTCACCCTCAGTGCTGCACCTGCAGTACCCAGCTGCCCCAACCAGGCAGGGCAGGAGTGATGGCTCTAGGATGGGCACTCTAGGAGAGATGTTGATGGCAGCCCCCAGCACACCCCCAGTGCTGGGAAAAGCCTGGTTTGACTCTGACCCCAGAGTCTTCCTCTGCACAAGTCAAGGCTTGGGTCAGATTGGCCCAGTTACTGCTGGTACCCAAATAAAATTAGCAGTAGATATGTTGTCACAATCTGCTACTTGGGATGTCACCTTCCAGAGCCTGGTGATGTCACAATGGGATGTTCCCCACTACGGGTGCACAGTGCCAGGAAAAAAAGAAAATAGTTTCTTGTTTTGAACTTCTACATTTTCATGTTGCTCTCCCTTGGTCATCTGTGTCA
>NW_005055005.1:0-2141 GCF_000277835.1 Geospiza fortis
ATCTCTGAGATCTCCCCTGACGTGACCTGGTGAACTCTGTCAGCTGGACATCGAAGTACTTCGCGGTTTCTACGTTTGGTAGCTATATACCTTCCTTTCTCTTCCTCCCTCATTTTCCTTATTCTTCCCTTTTTTTCCCAATTCCTCCCCAATGCGTTTTGCTGTGGTCATTCAATAAAGGCACATTGGTTTGTGATTAATACTGCAAATCCCCTGTGCCGTGTTGAGTTTTTTTTGCACTCTGAGATCACTCAACGTACCATCACGAAACCCGTTTGTGTGGACAGATCGTGACAGCGGGGAGTAGGGGCAGGGAGGCAGACCGGGCTCGGCCCACAAAAGGGGAGTGTCCCATGTCTGATGGGCAAGAGCTTAGTGACGAATTGGAAAGGGAATTCTGTGAGTCAGAGGATGGAACGTGCCCACGAAGGGCAAAGATCAACAGCTCTGAAATATGGCAGAGGCCACGTGGGCTATTGTCCTCACAGAGCATGGATTCAGCTCGTCTTTTTTCAATTGCATTGCCAAAGTTCACTTATTTTGTTCATCCGAGGTTACTTTTGAGAGGAATCTGAGGGTAATTCATCACGTATGGGGGGCTAGGAGAGACGGGGTGCAGACCGGTCTTGCCAGGACAAGTCTGTTTCCCTCCCGGCAGAGGAGGAGGAGGAGGGGCGGGGCAGGGAGAAGCTGTCACGTGGGGCTCCATACTGCTACTTTCCACTTCCAGTTCATCCCTACAATGTGACAGGAACCATCAGCGAAAAGAGTGTAGCGTGTTTCCTCTGCTGGTAGATGGTTGTATGGTGGAGCTTCTTCAGCACGTGTTACTTGCTCTTGTTCCTCTTCATCAGTGAGACCAAAGTTTTCACCTTCCGGCCAGTTTGTAATTATCTCCAAAATCCCAGGGCGATTCAGGTTTCCAATACGGGTGTGCTGTGTGATAAGAGCAATCCATTTATTCCATGTAGCGTCAGTGACCTGGTGGGTGGTGGGAACCTTTCCTTTAAACATCCATCCCAGCACCGGTAGTCGGGGTGCCAAGAGGAGTTGTGCTTCCATGCCAATCACCTCTGAAGCAGCCTGGACTCCTTCATAGGCAGCCAAGATTTCCTTCTCTGTGGGAGTGTAGTTGGCTTTGGACCCTCTGTAGCTTGGACTCCAAAATCCCAGTGGTTGGCCTCGAGTCTCCCCAGGCACCTTCTGCCAAAGGCTCCAGGACAAGCCATGGCTTCCAGATGCGGAGTAGAGGTCCTGTCCTGACTGGGCCAAGGGCAACCGCATGAGCGATCTCCTGCTTGATCTGGGCAAAGGCTTGTTGCTGCTCTGGGCCCCAGTGGAACTCGTTCTTCTTGCGGGTGACCAGGTAAAGAGGGCTCACGATCCAACTGTACTCGGGAATGTGCATCCTCCAAAAACCTATGGCACCTAGGAAAGCTTGTGTTTCCTTCTTGCTAGTTGGTGGAGACATGGCGGTGATTTTGTTGATGACTTCAGTGGGAATCTGATGCCGTCCGTCTTGCCACTTCACTCCCAGGAACTGGATCTCTCGGGCAGGTCCCTTGACTTTGCTCTTCTTGATGGCGAAGCCGGCTTCTAGCAGAATCCTGATGATCCTCTCTCCTTTCTCAAATACTTCCATTGCCGTGCTCCCCCACACAATGATGTCATCAATGTACTGCAAGAGCTCTGGCGCCTAACCCTTTTCCAGTGCACTCTGGATCAGTCCATGGCAGATGGTGGGACTGTGCTTCTACCCCTGGGGCAGTCGATTCCAAGTGTACTGCACGTCCATCCAGGTGAAAGCAAACTGAGGCCTGCATTCTGCTGCCAGAGGAATGGAGAAAAATGCGTTAGCAATATCAACAGTGGCGTACCTCTTTGCTGTCTTGGACTCCAGCTCATACTGGAGTTCCAGCATGTCTGGCACAACAGCACTCAGCGGTGGAGTCACTTCATTCAAGCCACGGTAGTCCACAGTCAATCTCCATTCTTTGTCAGACTTGCGCACAGGCCAGATGGGACTGTTGAAGGGTGAGTGAGTCTTGCTGACCACCCCTTGGCTCTCCAGCTCACGGATCATTTTGTGGATGGGGATCACAGCATCTCGATTCGTCCGATACTGCCGGCGGTGCACTGTT
>NW_005055005.1:3798-27852 GCF_000277835.1 Geospiza fortis
GCACTGGGAGAGCTTCTCACGAGCTTGGGAAATGTGCTCCTTCAGCATCTGGCTCATCTCGTGTATCTCCTTCACCAGAATCCCCATCCAGTCTGGGTAGTTTATAGCTGAGGTGGGCTGTGGGGCAAGGTCAGACTCTGGGGCAGCATCCCTTGTCTCTGGGGCAGGTGTCAGAGTGGTCATCCAGGTTAGTCTTCTCTTATCTCTAAATGCTAAATAGAGCAGGCCTATCAGCAACACCAGCCACTGTATGATATCATTAGTATTTAGAGTGGATATGAACCCTTCAAAAACTGGTGGGGCAGACCCAAAGAGATGGTAGAGGGTTGGGAGAAGATTTCGCCTGGTGTCATTTCCTTACAGCAGGTGCCATTATTAAAGTAACCCCAAAAACATACAGTTAGTGTGTGATAGCTGTGAATCCATGTGCCTGCTTTCCAGATGAAGTTAAAAATCCATGAATTCCTCACTTTATTCACCCATAAAACAAACCGGATAATAGCCACAGTAGCCTTGGTTATAAGGACCCGTGTTTAGATAAGGGCCTACAAATGGGAGAAATATAGCCATGATCACGTGCCACCCAAACCAGGGTAAGCTGGACCACATGGTGTCGCTTAACGAGGTTTCTAGAGTTGCTCACAAAAAAATTAGATTACTCAAGAACTGTTATTCCCTTTTTGTTTCTGTGCCCTCGAGCCTCACGTTGGGCGCCAAAATCTGTCTTGGTTTGGAAAGACAGGAGTCTGCTAAGGAAGGCAGGAGCCTCCTCTGAAATGGACAATGTAAACCCTCCCCACCCCTCCGAATTGCTATGAATTTTAAATTAAGTGGCTTTCAGGGAAAAATATGGGAGCAGGAAATAACAGTTCTCTAATAAGTAAGAAAAATAAAAGGATAAAATAAAACAATGCAATACACTAGAAAAACACTGACAGAGTCAGAACTCAACCTGACACCCTGTTGGTCAGGGTGATGGTAGCAGTCCAATTGGAAATGTGGCTGGGGGCCTCCTGAAGTGTCAGGTGTGGTTCTGTTGGAGCAGGGGGTCCTGTAGAAAAGGGTGTATTCTTCCTCTGAAGATCCAGTGGAAGAAGAGGCAGCTGCTGTTCCTCTGGGAAATCCAGTGGAGAAGCCGTGCTGGTGTTTCAGAACCTCTGGATTATATCTGGGTAGCAATGCTTGGCTCCTCCCTCTGGGTGGAGCATCTCACAATGGGATGCTATAGTTCTTATCAGTCATGCAGTGACATTCAAAAGCCTTTTATCAGCAGATGTCCCCTCTGGAGGGAAGAGTGATTGTGATCACTCAGAGAGAGAGATGAGGCAAACTGCCCACTTGACAAAAGACAACTGCCATACAGATGGTAATAGAATACATCTTGCCTTGCAGCCTGGAACAGGCACTATACATCCCACATGGCAAATTTTACCAGTCATGCAATATATCAGCATTTCTGTTGAAGAATTTAAACCTTGCTATGCTACCCGTATGCCGGAAGACACTGCATTCACACAGCTAATCTTTAATCTCTCCAATTAACAGTCCTGGCAAAATACACAGCTCACTGAAAATTCAAGGTTAGTTTTAACAGAGTTCCAGTAATTATGTCACAAATATCGGAAGGATAGCCTGTCTGCATTCTCGGGTGTGAGTACGCAATGTCACCTGTTAACTGAACAAGAAACTCTCCTGTACCAATCTCTGCAATTCTCTGATAATAGAGTAGCCTAAGTCTTAGTAAGTGGGTGGGCACACAGTAATAACCGACAGTAGCCTTTCCAGCAGTCCCTGGCGCAGCTATGCTCAGGAGTTTTTAACATCAAAGCCTCTCTCATTCAGGAAGCAGTTACAGGATTCTTTAACCCATAATAAAAGTTGCTCCAATGTGGAGAATGTGCTGCAATATCTTTAAGCTGCACCGACGCTACCAGGATACCTCCCCAGTCTCAGGATACTCATAGTCCCATGGTTCTTCATCCAGCAAATACCACTGACCTAACCTTATAGGCTGTGCCAGCATTCTGCTCTCTGTCAGATTGTGGTTTGCAAAGAAAGTCCCCTGTCATTGTAGCAGGGTCTGAACTCTGCTTTCTGCTGGCAGTCATGGCAGTCCAGGGTCATAAGGGCTGCCTAGCTGAGTTGCAGTCCATCTCTTCATTGCAATCTGGTATATCATTGTTCTGGGTCCGTGGGGCTTTGTTGTTGGTTGCAGTCTACCTCTTCACTGTAATCTGATATCCCATTCTTCAGGCACCAAATGTTAGGAAGCAGAGAGATGCAGAGTCTCCAGGCAGGTGCAAAAGTGAGCTCTTTCTTGCGAAACCCAGGCCTTTTTAAGCAGTTTGGCCTTTATCAGGTAGAGTCCGTGTAAGCACAAACAAGCATAATCCAACCAACCACCATAAACCACGATGCAAACATGCAATGGTTATGATGCCTTAAGTTTTAGCTTTCATATTTTCCAGATTCTGTAGTGCATTAGTATATAACTCTGAACTTAATATAAAGTGGCAGCAAGTTCTCTTCACAGTTTAGTTAGACAAAACCATCCTTTTCCAGCCTGAGAACCAAGAACACCATTGCAGCTTCAGGCCCAAAAAGTATAAACAATGGCGAATTGAGGAGAGCAATCTGGGAGGATGGGACTTCATAACCTGAAGCTGTAATTGGACAATTAACCCCAATATGTAAATGGACCAAAACTTATAAAAGTGTGAAAACTTATGATGGGTTGTCCATCTTCAGTCAGTTTTGGGTCCATCTTGGGTAGAGCCATGGCTGTGCTCTTGTACTGCCCAAGGTGTATCATTTGAAGGCCTTTCTAATAAATACCTACTTTATTCCTTTTACACTGTCTAGCCTTTGTTCCAGGTAGCCTCTTTAGGCATCAGTTATATAACTTGTTTTTCTAATCCAGCTGAGTCACTTCCCATAGTCCTTTTCTACTTAGCCAAAGTAACAGGTCTGAGCCATGATTTTACAAGGGTAACAACGCCCTTACTTTGTAAGGTTTTACCTATACGCAACATGTTGTTAGAACAGGATGATGTTGCCCTAAAGACCACATCTGTTGTAAACCCTGCTATGATTTTGTTCTCCACATTAATTGACAGTGTGCCTGAGCATGACTGATTACAGACAATAAAAGAGGCCTATTCCAGCAGACCAGACCTGAAGGACACACCTCTAGAAAATCTAGATTGGGAACCATGACAAGTACACAGAGGGAAGCAACTTCATGAGAGATGGTAAGCAAATGACATGTTATACAGTGACAACCACAAACAAGGTCATCAGGCAAAGGCCTTGCCATCAGATGTACCATCATAGAAAGCCAAACTGCACTGACAAGAGCTCTAGAACTGAGCAAAAGAAAAAAGGTGAATATATTGACTGACTCTAAATATGCCTTTAGTGTTGTCCATGCCTATGGAGTCATCTGGAAGGAGAGAGGGCTGCTAACCACTCAAGGTAATGAAATCAAACATGCTGAACAGATCCTCACATTCCGGCAGAGTATTTGAAAGCCTACAGAGGTAGCTATTATGCATTGCAGAGGTCATCAGAAAGGGAAAACAACTCCCAAACTGGGAAATCACTTTGCTGATGAAACAGAAAAAGAGTTGCAGGAAAAGTCATTCTTGCAGTGGTACCACAGAAAGATTTAGATTTGTCAGGGTTTACCTCAAAATATGATCAGAGAGATCACAAGTTGAGTTTCTGTAGTGGTTTTGGTTTGCTAATTTAAGATTTTTCAGTTAATGTACTAATTAGTGTGGTGGGTTTAGTGTTGGTTAATTACTAGTGTACTCACTAGAATGTAATTATTCATCTTTTGTTGTGAGGTAGGATTAGGAGAAAGGTAAAACAGGTTCTGTTACAGTGTGAAGCAATGTCCTGTCTTAGCTTTCCCACTTCCTCCCAGGTGTAGTAATACCTTCCCCCTTCCCCTCTCCCTGCCTCCTGCTGACAGCTGTCCATCAATCTCAGAAGGTCAGCAAGGCCGTCGTCTGATAGGTGAAGTTCAAAAGATGCCTCTCAGCCCTGGGGACAATTGGGCCATCCAAGTGTCAGTTGTCTCCTGAGCCCCCCCCCTCCTACCTGGTTAGTAGCTCACCTACCCCTTCCCCTCTCCCTTTCCCTTAGCTTGAAAAGATCCGTCTCCTTTTCCTCTTTGCCTCGCCTAAAGCTTCTTCATCAGAGGTCAAGCCTGAGTTCCTGTTGCCTGGACTTGTTCCAAGAGCCTAGCTGCAACATACAACTAACCAAAGGTATCTCTGAGGTGAAACACCACAGCTGCCGCCTTTGGTCAAGCAGCGAGGGCCAGACAAGCCCAGGCACGTTCCACCCGGTAATATTGGGATTTTACTCCAATAAGGTTCAAAACTTTAAAAGGGTATAAAGAAAAAAATATTAATAGTAACTAAAAGATGGAGTAATAAGAATCAGAAGAAAACCTTCAGGACACTTTTCCTCCCCTTACAACCTTTTCTTTCTTAATGATAATGTAAAGAAACAAAACCTAAAATTTTAGACAGTTTATCACTTCTAGAATAGTCTTTCTTCAATTTATTTAGGCAGAGAAGTCCTTCTTGTTTATGCTATGGAGACTTCTCCACAAGAAAACAGTTCTCTCGTGGTTTTCAATTTTCATGAAACGCAGCCACCAGGGAAAGTTTGTAATCGCAAAATTTCTCCCATTTTCCACAAGCTTTTCTTACAGTTGTGTTTATGGGTCATGTTAATTTATGGGGTATTGTTTTAAAGACGAGTTGTTCAAAGGTAAAGGTTTTCATTATCTATTTTTGAAATCATCTTCTTCTTGGAGGTATAAGATTTTCATTACTCTTTTTTTCTTCTCTGTTCAAACTTCTTATAGGATCACAGCTACTTTAACATCTTTTTATTTAGTATGGAGGCCTTTGCTTGATATCTACAATTTGAATACTTTAATCTCCCCATACTTTCATGTGTTCTAAGGAAGAAAGAGTATTTTCTCCATAGTTTTACAAGAGGATTTTAACCCCAAGATCATGGCATCTCCTCATCCCTCCCATCTGGAATTTGACTTCTTTTTCACTGACTTCAGTGTCTTCATGTTGCTCCTCTACTGTGTTCGCATTTTGTTCTTTTATCTCACTCGAAGGAGGATTGAAGCACTAAAAGAGTTAATATTTTGCCCAGGGCTTACAGATGGTCACCTGACCCTGGCCGGGTTCTGTAGCTTGCAGCGGGAACTGCGGCCGGGAAATTGATGGTTTCTCCTCTCCCCTACCCAGTGGTTGTAGGTGAATTTCACTGGTGGTAGAATCTTGGTCGAGCCAGCCCTATCCAGTGTTGTTCTTGGAGTCCAGTGGACTCAGTTCAGCCCTGGGCTGGCAGTAGGGAAGGGTTAAGTAGTAGTAAGATGTTAGAAATTGTAACCATGGCCCAGCCCAGTCTCAGCCCCCCTGCACACTCCCCTTTCCCTGCCCAGCAACCAATAGGGGGGAGGGCACTCCAGGAAGGAGGCCTGGGCCCTCAGCAAAGGCAGCCCAACTTGGCCCCTGTTACCTCTCTAGCGACTGGGAAAAAAAGAGGTTTCCGGGGATTTTTAATTTTTTTCATGAGTGTTCACAGAGGCATATCAGCTTTCTCTTTGCATCACTTCTGTGAATGCTTCCCATACAAAACCACTACAGATCCTTAAGGCTGAAATCAAAGAAAGCAGGTGGGCTGTCACCCCAGTGGGACAGGTTGTAGTCCCACCCCTGCTCCTTCAGAAAATAGCACAGCAAGAGCATGAGAGTACCCATTGGGGAACAGAAAATCTTTTGAAACATCTGAGGAAGGTAGTAATAGGAAGGGGAATGACAGATGCTGTACAATGTATAATAAGCAACTGTGAAATTGGTTGTAGAAACAGCCCTGACACAAGCAAAAGAGTTGTGTTAGGAATAACAAAAGCAGGAGATATCCCTGGATGTCACAGCACAGCTAGTCTGTAGCTGAACAAGATAAATCTGGCCATAACAAATCCAATTTGGCTGACCTGGATCATTCTAGAAAAGAACAAAGACCTCAGCCAACCTTGTTCAAGCTTAGATGCAGCTATACCACTGGCCAGAGAGCTGGGTGGAGAGAGGTCTCATCCAATCAGCTATCTATGCTGGGAAATCCAAAGCCCCTATAAAAAGGGCAGCCATATTAAACTCATTGCTTTTTGCTGATGACTCTTGGTGTTGTGTCATGTGTGTCTCCAACCCACGACTCCACGTAACACCTGGAGATTAGTGGCAAATAGATTTTGATGAGTTACCATGCAAAAAAGAATAGAGATACGCATTGGTATTGGTTAACACCTTCAGTGGATGGCCTGAAGCTTACCCCTGTCGTAATAACACAGCAAAAGAAGTGGTAAAAGTCTTTTTCAATCATATAATTCCAAGGTTTGGGATTCCTTTTGGGTTGTCCTCAGATAGGGGACCACACTTCATTGCAACAGTGGTCAGGGAAGTTAGGATTCTGGGAATTGTTTGGGGACCTGCACATACCATACAGGCCCCAAGCAAGTGGCAAAGTTGAACGTATGAATGGAACCCTTAAAACCCAGATTAGTAAGATCTGCCAAGAAATGTCCATGACATGGGTTCAGGCTTTGGCTATAGCCTTACTGAGAATATGCATACAATCAAGGCGGAGGGCCAACATAAGCCCCTATAAAATAATATGTGGCAGGCCATATCAAATTCCACATATGCTGGGAGAAATTCATGAGGGGGATAATTGACTTACAAAAGTATTTAATGGCTTTAAGTTCCACTTTGCAGAAGCTCCAGAGATTCATCATGTTACCCAGACCAATAGGACTGGACGCACCTGCTCATCTGTTCCGGCCTGGAGACTGGATGTATGTTAAATGGTGGGACAGTGGTCCCTTGCAAGCTAAATGGAGAGGACCATTCCAAGTCCTGCTGACTACCCTCACTGCAGTCAAGGTCACTGGCAAGGGACCCTGGATTCACTACTCCAGAATTAAAAAGGCTTCTGCTCCTGAAACCACCAGAAAAAGAGACTGATACAAATCAGGATGATGTGGTTTGAATTGTTCTTTTTGTGCCTGTTATCTGCACAGTTGGAACCATGACTCAGGTTTGGTCCCAAAATTTGCATGTGACTGTAGTCCAAAATATATCCAAAGCTCTTCATAAAAACAGCTTGTTAGGATTTGTACTCAATTGCTAACCATGGATGGGAATGGTAGCTGGCCTCTGTTTGGTGTTTTGATGAAAGCAAACCATTCTGAAAAGTGGGAACAAGTCAATAAGGCCTATCAGCCTCTTATGTCCTGAGCAGCTTAATTGGTCAGCAAAACTATACAGTTCTCTGCACAATCATTAATGCTACTGAAAAGATCATTCTTCCTAAATATTGTATAAGACCAAATTTGTAGAAAGAGTAAATCCAAACTCTGTAAAAAAGATGGCACAGACACCATGGAGACTAACTCCCCCACACGGGTCAGGATGGTATTGGATATATGAGAATGAGGCCTGGAAAGTTTTGCCTTTAGATAGAGATCGGGCCTGTGCCCTTGGGGCTGTAGTTCCAAACATAATATTTGATCACACTGAGGATCCAAATGGATGGATGACGAGAACAAAAAGATTAATTAATCCCCTCATTGATCATCCCACACTTTTCCATGGTACAATCAGAGGTCTCATTCCTTCTTTGTGAGTAGCTGAACTGGAGAGAGTAATTGTTAACATCTTAGCCATTACTGAACATATTGAACAGCAAACTTGAGATGCAATTTCGGCCTTACAAGAAAAAATCCATTATTTGTCTCGTGTGGTTTTGCAAAACGGAATGGCTCTCAATTTCCTACTAGCTGCACAAGGAGGCGTGTGCGCAGTCATTTACACCAGTTGTTCTTATGTGGATCATAGTGGAAGAATTAAGAAGGCTTTGGTTGAAGTTTGGACATAAATTCAAATTTTACATATAGTAGCTCTCAAAAATGACTCATTGAACCTTGAATATATCTTCCATACACTCACTTCATGGTTACCAAACTGGGCCTGGATAAAAAATCTGTTCATAGTAGCTGTAGCTATAGTTGGTTTCTGTATGATTACTGGTTGTGTAAGTCAGTACTGTGGTTAAATATATAGAGTAGAAACTAAACAGGGTAGAGTCTTGTCAAGTCTCTAAAGGGGGGAATGATCCCAAACTGATTTTTGCTTTTATGTATTCTTCATATATATTTGTAGCTCTGTAGCCTATTATTGTATAACTATTTAGATTTGTAGCTAGCATTTTTCCTACCTTGTTAGACAGAAGTACAAAATACATTCCTAAGACCCTATCCCAATCTTGCTTCTTCTTCGAACCAAGGTTGAACCTCCTTCCCAAGACACTTTCTCATGTATAAGACATAAACAAAGTAGAACTAGTAGCAAGGAAGGGGGTTGAACCAAGAGGGGGAATTACTTCATCATCTGTGTTTCTAATTGGGGATTCTTGTCAATTATGCTAATTTGCTAAACTTATAAAACTGTACTTGCCCTATGTCACTTGTGCATCTTCGGCACATTTTCGGTGTGTATTTTGGTGTGTTGTGAATCTGAAGGGACCTTAATTAAATGGTAACCACATTTTATCACCTAACCTGGTCTGGCTCTTGATTTTAGGGGCTGAAAAGGCAACACCTAAAAGTGAGCCTACCAGTCATGGTCAAATTACCCCAAACTGGGATCATACCTACGACTGATGGACAGTCAAGCCTGGGTGGCTATTGATTCTAATGGCCACCAACACAGAATCAGTTCCTGATGGATATTCCCCACATTTTTAAACTGCTCTCGTCTTTCCACAAGTTTATTTTATGCTCTCAACAAAATAAAGGTTTGTCAATGAAGCGTTGTAAACTGCTCGTACATTGCCATCATCATGTAGTAGTGAGTATAGTGCTTTGTTTGCAACTAGAGGCCAGAGATGGAATTGCTGTTGTAACTCTGTGGAAAAGATACCTTTATCATTGTCTAAGTTCTGTTGTTTTAGATCCTCTAATAACCTTGGATGTTCAAGTATATCCTCACTAGACAGTAAACTGGGTGTATATCCAGATGTGAGACAAGGAGCTGCTCAAGCATCAGTGGATAGTTCTGTTTAATATTTTTATCAGTTCTGTTTAATATTTTATCAGTTCTGTTTAATATTTTTATCGATGACATGGATGAGGGTTTAGAGTCTTTCATTAGCAAATTTGCAGATGACACTAAGCTGGGAGCATGTGTCGATCTATTAGGTGGACAGAGGGCTTTGCAGAGGGATTTGGAATGGTTGGATGGATGGGCAGAATCTAATGGGATGAAGTTCAATAAGTCCAAGTGCCGAGTCCTGCACTTTGGCCACAAGAACCCCCTGCAACGTTATAGGCTGGGGACGGTGTGGCTGGACAGTGCTCAGGTGGAAAGGGACCTGGGAGTGCTGGTTGACAGTCAGCTGAACATGAGCCAGCAGTGTGCCCAGGTGGCCAAGAAGGCCAATGGCATCCTGGCCAGTATCAGGAATGGTGTGGCCAGCAGGAGCAGGGAGGTCATTCTTCCCCTGTACTCGGCACTGGTGAGGCCACACCTTGAGTATTGCATCCAATTCTGGCCCCTCAGTTTAGGAAGGACGTTGAGATGCTTGAGCATGTCCAAAGAAGAGCAACGAGGCTGGTGAGGGGCTTGGAACACAAGCCATATGAAGAACGACTGAGGGAGCTGGGGTTGTTCAGCCTGGAGAAAAGGAGACTCAGAGGTGACCTTATCACTCTCTTCAACTTCCTGAAGGGTGGCTGTGGTGAACTGGGGGTCGGTCTCTTTCTCCAGGCAACAACAGACAGAACAAGAGGACACAGTCTCAAACTGTGCCAAGAGAGATACAGTCTAGAACTGAGGAAGTTTTTCACAGAAAGAGTGATCAAATACTGGAATCATCTACCCAGGGAGGTGGTGGAGTCACCATCCCTCGACGTGTTTAAAAAAAGACTGGATCTGGTACTTGGTGCCATGATCTAGTTGAGGTGTTAGAAGATGGGTTGGACTCGATGATCTTAAAGGTCTCTTCCAACCTAGAAATTCTGTGATTCTGTGATTCTGTGAAAGGACTGTTGACTACCTAAACAGCTGTGGAAACTACTGACAGAGACTCCTGGACTCCTATAAGTGAATAAAGCCAGTTCTGGATACAGAGGAACCTTACTGGACCACACAGTAACTAATAAATCTGCTGTAGCTAAAGCTGCAACAGAATCAGAAACTCTGAAATAACACTCATTAAATTGTTTATCTTTTTATGTTTACAGAACAATGTTTTTAATATTGTTGCATGGCTGTTTACACTTGGATTTGTCAGCCATCCTTACAAGACCTTACAACTAACGATTATAACAGAAAGAAAAGAGAGCAATGTCATTTTTCCTAAGGGCCGCTCTAATATAATAATAAGACAATAGAGCAAATACTACCTGACCCTTGGAAGAGAAATTCACACCTAAAGCTAATGCAGGCTGTGACAGTGATAACAAACCACAGTAACTGCTGGATTTGTTCTCAGTTTCCCACTCATTCAGATGAAAGTATTCATATTGTTGTGGTGCGTGTGCTGTTTGGTCGAGGGTTCACAGGTTTCCTTAGTTCAATGTTAAATGTTAAATGTTTTATACATTTTTAGCTTATTTTATATTAAGTTCTATATGCTTAAGATGGCACCTGTCCCAGGCCCCCCTCCCCCATTTTTCCTCAGCCACCCCTGTCAGTCTTGCAGTTGCTTAGTTACTCCCGCCTTTTTGTTACAAATTTTATATCAATCTTTTAACCCCTCCTATGTTGCTATGCCAACCCCCTTGTCCGTCACCCTCAGCCTACTGCCCTAGCCCCAGAACCTTCCATCTGGGGCCGAGGGTGATTGGGCAAAATCCCCAAGTCCCCACCCATACTCTGACGCGATTTGTTATTATATTTTGTTTATTATATTATAATATTCTGTTATTGGTCTAGGAGTGGGTCGATGCCTCCCCCTGGCCACCCTTTATAAGTTGCTTCAGTCCCCGCCCTTTTGGGCAGATCCCTGCAGCTTTCCAAATCCCTCTGCTGCTGAGACCTGCCTGCCTCCTGTCCATCATTACGCGACTCTCATCAGCTGGCGCCAGAAGGCTTCACTTCAGTCCGGACTGAGGCAGCCTATCCCCTTACGCCGGGAAGGGCTCAGTCCGCATCTGACTGCTGCTAGTGTGCGCGTGGCACTGGCACTCTTCGCGCAGACGCAATATGATGTGACTTCCTACACCAAACATATTTTCCAATGGTTTTCCTCCAGCTGGAGTGATGCTCCTTTTGGAAGGATAAACAACCCAAATCTCCAAAGATCAACAAATCCTGACAGTAGAAATAGCAGTCATTGAGACCTCCTGTGTTCACAGATGCCCAAAGAGACCAGGAGTAGCTTCCCATCAAAAAGTGGAGTTACCTGAGTGCAATCAAGGACTAATGGTAGGGGGTTATCCCAAGTGTTGCTCATGTAACAGGAATAGGCATTTTAGACAAATGTTGGTGGCCTATTCCAGACAATATGGGATATTAGTGGCTTTGCAGAAATCAAGCTAGTAAAGCTCTACCTCCCCTAAATGGCAAGGAATATGCACCATTGGAATGAAACTGCCAAAAATATATAGTATTGATAAATTGGAATTCTCCAGAGGACACTTGTGATCTTTTATAACAAGACACAAATTAAATTTAAATCCCTTAGTTGAATGATCCTCTGGATTCTACAAGTTTGTGAGAGGATTCTTACCATGGTTAGGACTATCCAAATTGGAAAAGTCTCCAGTGAACATATCTGGAGTTATTGAACAAATAGAAAACCAGACAAATGATGCAACTAAGCACTTTGTAACAAGAAGTTACCAGCCTTTCAAAGGTAGTTAAACAAAATTGAATGGCTTTGGATTTGCTTTTGGCTTCCAAAGATGGTATGTGCAGAGTTATCAACACCAGTTGCTGCGTATACGTAGATCAGACTAAGAATACGGACTGATTTGGAAGAAATTAGAATGAACACCAAAATCTTTCATTAAATAGAAAAAATCAAGGAGAAGATATATTTGATTGGATGACATCATGGACTCCAAATTTAAATGTGATTGTAAGAAAACTGATTGGCGTAATTATCATAGTTTTGACATTAATGGCTAGTACATGGATTTTATTCCAAATCTGCAAAATAGGATATAACAAGATGTGTAAATCTTACCAAATTTTTTTTCCTAAAAGGTCTCAGAATGATGGACAACTATTCTACTTAACTTTGTTTAAATAGTGTTAAAAATCTTGATTAGTATTATTAAGGTGTGTCGCAGACATTCTCTTTGTGAAAAAACCTTTCTTTGGGTTTTTCCTTCTGAGAAGCTGTGGCCTCAGAGATAGACGTAAACAATAGGTTATCTGCTGCTGTGGAATGCAACAGGTCCGTCTGGATTGGCCCAGCTTGGATGTTTATGGTTGATGGCCAATCCGGAACGGAACTCTCTCAGACAGAGTCGGAGAGAGCTGCCTTGTTATCATTCTTTACTTTTCTATTCTTAGCTTAGCAAGGTTCTGAAAAGCTCTCCTGCTTTTTCTTTTTAGTATAGTTATAGCATATGTATATATCATAAAATAATAAATGAAGCCTTCTGATAATGGAGTCAAGGATCTCGTCTCTTCCTTCACCCAAGAACCCTTGTGACAACCGTCACAAAGGTGCTAGATAATTTGATAGCTTTCAATTATTTTGATTAATATTTGTATGTTTTGTCTCAATGGTTTTGCAGTGCATGAGTTTTCTGTGAGTATTGCTTTAGAATGCTTCTTTGTCACCAAATTTCCAAATTATCAGAATAAGACTCCTTAACACTAATTTGGTGTTAAAGAGGGCATAATTTATTCAGACCTGAGGTCCAACGGGGGATGCTCCTAATCTTATGTGGACACCAGATTCTGCAAGTGTGTTGCTTATATGCAGTCACTACATGCATATTACAATTTATCCATCGCCATAACTCCCACCCCAAGTTCCCAGATTCGGTCCTTTGTTTTGTCTATCACTGCATTCTTGAGGCAGATGTCTTCTTATCTTCCCACCATCCTTGATGGAAGAGAAGTGTTTGCATGCCATGTTTCTTTGCTAAAAGTTTCACAGGCACAGTAAAAACTGAATTGACTCTTTTGGTATCACTGCCCACTGCTCCTTTGCCTTGCCTTGCCTTCCATGCAGGCAAGGCAATGCAATTGAAATGTAGGCAATTCTTGGCAAGTCAAAGGAGAGGTAGGGAAGGCAAGGCAAAACCAGTCAGGAGAAAGTAAAGCAAGGCAATGGAGTGGTAGGCAAGAGAAGGCCCAGAAGTTGTAGGCAAGGCAGGGCATAGCAAGGTAATTCCAGTGATGGGTGGGCTAGGCAAGGACAGGGAGGGCTAGGCAAGGAAAGGCTAGGCAAGAAAGCAATAGGCAAGTGAAGGCACACAATGAGTATACAAGGCAATACGAAAAAAGGTAAAGCATGGAAAGGCACGATAAGGCCAGGGAAGAAAGTGATGCCTTTTCACTGATCCTAAAATTATGAGCCAGACACAGTGAGGTGATAAGAAGGGGCTACCTTTATAAGGATCCTTATGATGCACAGCACGCTGGATGGAAAATGCCAAAGATGCACGTGCAACATAAAGCAGATACAATTTTTATATGTTTAGCAAATTAGCATAACTGACAAGAATCTCCAATTAGAGACATAAGTGATGAAGTAATTCCTTCCTGGTTCTACCCTTTTCTGAATCCCACCCCCTCTTCCCCTTAGATAGGAACTAATTTTGTTTACGAAAATGTGTCTCAGGGAGCTGGTTTAAATCTTGGCTTCACAGAGAATCAAACCTTTGACCCCCAGGGCATGGAGACACTGGGAATTTATTTTGTCTTTCTGTCTAATAGAATAGTTAAAATGCTAGCTGCAAATACAATAATAGGCTACCGAGCTACAAATATATATGTAAAGAATATAGAGAATATAGAAAAGCAAAAAGGGCAAAAATCAATTCAGCATCAAAAGGAGTAGGCAGGTAAAGGCAGGGGATGGGTATGAAAGGTAATGCAAGGGAAGGGAGGGGTAGGTAGAGCAAGGCAAAGCAAGGCAAGGCAAGGGGTGGGTTGTCAAGGCAAGGTAAGAGAGAAATAGGCAAGGTAATGAGAGTCATAGGATGAGCAGGCAAGGCAAAGCAAGGCCAGGAGAAAATGGACATCAAGGTGGGGGATGGGAGAGCAAAGCAGTACAAGACAATAGAGTGGTAGGAAAGGAAAGGGAAGGACACAGTGGTTGGAAAGGCAATTCAAGTTTGAGGGAGGAGAGGAGAGGAGAGGAGAGGAGAGGAGAGGAGAGGAGAGGAGAGGAGAGTGATATGCAAAGGTGATGCAAAGCAAGACAGGGCAGAGCAAGGCAAGGGGTGGATTTGCAGTCAAGGTAATGGAGTGATAGGTAATGAAAGGTCTTGGTTTAAAAAGACAGGTAGGTGTCTGCTTAAGGAAGGTAGGAGTCTCCCCTGAAATGGAAAATGTAAACCCCCTCCCTCCAAATTATTATGATTTTGAAATTAAAATGCTCTCAGGCAAAGATATGGGAACAGGAATAACAGTTCTTTACTAGGAAAACTAAAAAAAAACAAAAAACAAATGTAATAGTATAAACAAAAAAAACCCCTACTGTCAGAGTCAGAATATGACCTGACACCCTGTGGGTCAGGGTGTTGGTAGCAGTCCAATTGAATGGTGGCTGCAGTCCTCCTGTGTAGGAAAGACATTTTTGTGCTGTTCTTGTGAGCCAGCGAAGGCTTCCTGAAGATAAGGAAAGCCTCGTATCTCTCTCGAGGAAGGTACCAAGGCTATCACCATGACTACGTGAAGAAAGAAAGTCAAAAGATATGGACTTTAGTTGGCTCACAGAGTGACGTTGCTCCTTTCACCTATTGAGAGTTTTGTTTCTTTTTCATGAGCAATGGACAGTGCATGTGTTTGTTAAGCAAATGTAAATATCCTGCAAAACTATAAAAGCAACATGTTGCTTTAATAGATAGCCCTATACAGCCTTCTGATCTGAGTCTTGGTGTTTGCGCCATGTTGCGCTCTATAGCGACACTCCTGGAGTGACAGATGTAGTTCTATTGAAGCAGTGATCCTGTAGAAGGATGTAGTTTTCCTGTGAAGGTCTGGTGGTGGTGTAGATGGGCCTGGTCTTCCTCTGGGAATCCAGGGGGAAAAGGTTGCTTGTGGTCTTCCAAATCTCTGGTTATATCCAGGTAGGAATGCTTGGCTCCTCCCTCTGGGCAGAGCTTCTCACAATGGAATGATGTAATTTTTATCAGTCATGCAGTTTGATTCAATGGCCCATTAACAGAAGATATCTCCATGGAGGGAGGATTGGTTGTGGAAGAGATAAAGAAAACTGCCCAATTAACAGAAGATAACTGCCCCACCTCTAACAGATGGCAATAGAATACCCCTATTTCCAACCTAAGACAAAGGCAAGGAAAGGCAAGGGAGTTATAGCCAATTCAAGGCAAAGCAAGGAAAGTACGGGCAAGGCAAGGGAGTGATATACAAGGAAGACAGGTCAAAGGAAGGGCAGGACAAGCAAGGTAAGGCCAGAAAAGAAAGGAGAAGGGAAGTCAAGGCAAGGGATTGGTATGCAACACGAAAAGAAGGGAAGGGAAGGGAAGGAAAAGGAAAAGGAAAAGGAAAAGGAAAAGGAAAAGGGAAAGGGAAAGGGAAAGGGAAAGGGAAAGGGAAAGGAAAGGGATCTGCGAGGCAATGCAAGGTTGAGATAGGCCTGGCAAAGCAAGTCAAAGGCAGGGCAGGTAAAGCCAGGCAAGAAAGGCAGGGGATAGGTATGCAAAGCAAGGTAGGGAAGGGAAGGAAATTGTTATAAATGATCAAATCGGAAACCAAATTTATAAGAAAATTTAGCAATGATTTATTAGATCATTGACAAAATAGAATTTTGAGAAAAAAAAAAACACCACAGCCAAAGCAGCGTCAACCCCGGGTGTCGGCGCTGGGTGAACCTGGATCCGACTGACAAAGTGTCAGCGTCTCCCCAGTGGTTCACCCCAACTGCTTCATGCAGTGGGCTTATATACATTTTATTCTGCCTGAGGCAGAGATGACCGAATGTTCCTTTGTGTCCCTTCACATGTAGAACTGGGGCCATACATGTGCAGGAATAGACAAAAGTGAGTCCAGGTGTCTAGATGGTTGACTGAACACTTCGGAAGAGTCTGCATTCACATGTAGCAGAGTGGCGCGGTGCTTGAGTGTGGTAGATGCAATCTCCCAGGTGCAGGTCCTCGTGAGTGGCTCTGACATTCCAGGGAAGTCAGCAATCATGGCCCGGGAAGGTTTCATTCATACGTTAACAGACTTGATATTATTAACTGTTGTCCGGGAACTAATTGAATAAACATAAGACTCTGCTTCCAGCCGGGTGGTCAAAGACATAGCTTGGATTTTACAATATTTTATACATAAATAGCATGAATTATCTCTACCATATACTACAAAATGAAGTGGAAGGTAAGGCAAGGACACAGTGGGGTGGGGGGGAGGCAAGAAAAGAGAGAGCTAGGAAAGGCAAGACATGTCAAAGGAGAGGAAAGCAAGGTGAGGCAAGGCCAGGGAAGGGAGGGCTAGGCAGTTAAAGGCGGGGGACAGGTATGAAAGGTAATGCAAAGCAAGGCATGGGCAGGAAAGCAAGACAAGGCAAGGGAAGGACACGAATGGCAAGGAAAAGCAAGGTCTGGTAGGAATTCAAGGCAAGGCAATAGAGTGGTAAGCAAGATAAGGCCCAGATGCTGTAGGCAAGGCAGGGCAGAGGAAGGCAGGGCAAGTCAATTGCAGGGCAGTAAAGGCAAGGCAAGGACAGGGAAGAAAGGGGGTAGGCAAGTCAAGGTGGAGGACGAATAGTAAAGCAATGCAAGGGAAAGGAAAAGTAGGCAGGGCAAGGCCTGCAGTGGGTTTTCAGGGCAAGACAAGGTTGAGGGAGGCAAGGGAAGGCAAGTCAAAGGAGAGGCTTGCAGGGCAAAGTAGGGACAGGTTAAAAAAGTAGGAAAGTTAAGGCTGGTGATGGGTGAGCAAAGCAATGCAAAGCAAAGGAGTAGTAGGAGGGGCAAGGGAAGGAGATGTGTCAGTAAGGAAATGCAAGACTAGATAAAGAAAGCCAAGGCAAGTCAAAGAAGGAGCAGGCAAGGCAAGGGCAGGAAAAAAGGGGTAGGGCCCTGGGAGGTCAAGGCCAGCCAGACCTATCTGTCCTGGCAGCTTTTGTCTGGGAGCAATCCTTGGATGTATTGAATTTTGGAGGTGCAGTCCAAATTTCTGCCATGGATTCCATGACAAGAATGACAGTTCTTTTCCATAGGATGGAAGGTACATAGCTGCAGTGTTTCAGGTGCAGATGAAAGGCGGGTCCAGGGGAAGCCAAAATAAGCCACACCCATCTGCCCTGACAGCCTTCACCTGTGAGCAATCCTCTGACATTGTTAATTTTTGGAGGCAGAATCCCATTTTGGCCTTGGGTATCTGGCCTCAAAGATGCCTCTTTTTCTCAGGAAGGAAAGCCCAGTGCTGAAGTGTCACAGGGACCTAAAAGAGGCAGCCCCTGGGAGGCCAAAGCAAGACAGACCTGTCTGTCCTGACACCTTTTGTCTGGGAGCAGTCATGGGATGTATTCAATTTTGCAGGTACAATCCAAATTTCAGCCATGGGCTCCTGGATGAGTGTGGATACGACAGTCTGGTCAGAGAGAGAGAAAGCTAGATAAGCTTTCCCATGAATCAGTCTGGGAAGCTTTAGGGAGCTGGAGAGAAAGAATGATATTCAAATGGTAAACAATCTGCAGGCGGTATTTTTAACAAATTGTTTTTCTCATAAAGAGGGTGTCTTCTTAATTAGCCAATCATGTGAAATGCATTGATTAAATGACCAATCAGGTCCACCTGTAGTGGACCAGGATATAAAAGAAGAGATTTCAATAAACACAGGGCTGCTTCTAGCCTCTAGTCTTCTGATCTGAGTCTGTGTCATTTCTGACTCAATGGTGACAGATGAGAACGACAGTTCTTTTCCATAGGAAGGAAAACACGTAGCCCAAGTGTTACAGGTGCAGATGGGAGGCAGCCCAGAGGAGGTCAAGGCCAACAAGATCAGTATGTCTTGGTGTCTTTCATCTGAGGCCATTCCTTGGATGTGCCTCTCACTTTCCTTGCCTTGTAAATGAAATTTACTTACCTTGCCCTGCTGACCTGATGTCTTAGGTTACAATGAAAGATGTAACCAAAAGTATGTATTCTATCACCATCTCCCTAAGCTGTTAAAACCAGGTGGGGCAGTGTTCTTTATCGCCTTCATTACTCACCCCTGATAACTCCAGGGGATATCTTCTGTTAATGGGCCATCAAGTGTCACTGCATGACTGATAAAATTACATCATCCCATTGTGAGATGCTCCTCCCAGGGGGAGGAACCAAGCATTCCTACCTGGATATAATCTGAGATTTGGAACACCACAGTCAGCCTTATCCACTGAATTCCCAGAGGACAAGAGCTCCATAACCACCACTGGACCTCCAGAGGAAGATCAAACCCTTCTATAGGATCACTGCTTCAACGGAACCGCATCTATCACTTCAAGAGGACTGCAGCCACCATTTAATCGGACTGCTACCAACACTCTGACCAACAGGGTGTCAGATTGTATCCTGACTGTCAGTGTTTCTGTATTATTGCATTTCTTAAAATTTTCCTATTGAATTGTATTTCTGATTTGGGATCTCCCACTAGTTTGCTTTTAAACTAGTACACCCACCCTTTCCTTGCATTGCCTTGCATGCCCAGCCCCCCTTTGACCTGCCTACTGCTTTCATCCATGGCCTTGCAGTGCTAGGCCTACACCTCCTTTGCAATTCCTTGCCATTCCTACCCAACCTTGCATATCACTACCATTCCTATCCCTTCCTTTGCATAATGGAGACATCCATGGTCCTTGCCTTGCCGTTCATCCAACACTATTGCTTTGCATTGACTTGCTCACCCATCCCCAATGTCGACTACTCTTTTTTCATGGCCTTGCTGTGCAGTGCCTGTTCCTCTTCTGACAATCATTGCCTTGCATACCCCTCCCTTGCCTTGCCTTGCCTTACCATTTCTCCCCAACCTCACATTTCCTTGTCATTCCTGACCATTCCTTTGCTTTGCCTTGCTTCCACACACCTTGTATTGCCTTACGGACCCCTCCATAACTTTCCTTTGCCCTTCCTTCCATCCACTGCCTTGCACTGAATTTCTCACCTATCCCCCAACTTGACTTTCATACCCCTTTTGTCCAGGTCTTCCTCAAGCATGGACAGAATGACTCTCCAACAAATTAAAGTTGAAAAGAAGGGTATTTATTGCAGTGTTGGGCATGAGCAGAATTATTTCCAAAGGCAAGTACAAGGAGTTGCAGACTCCTGCTCTCTATTTATACAGAAAAGGTTTTACATATCCAAGTGGTTTCTAAGGACACATAATACATAATCATTACCTGCCCACTTCATATTCTAATCAGCTGAATATCCATTATGGCTGTGCAATTGTACTCCCTTAATTGGGTCGGTGGGATTTTGAAATAAAGGAGTGGTCATATGGGATGAAGAAAGCCATCTTCCTCATGGTGAACTCTTCACCCATGGCCAGTTGGCAGGACTTTTTGACCTGCTGGTCACAGTCCAAGCCTCTTCTAAGTGATTATTCTTAAGGCAAGGTATTTCTATGGTCTCTGCTCCTTCACAATTGTTCCATCTATCCCTGTCACTCCTAGCTTTACTTTTCCTAATGTATTTGTTATTCTTGTCCTGGTTTAGGGCAAATTTGGTAGAAAATTTCCAAAGGGGGCCCCTCCAGAAAGCAAACCCACACGGCCCCTCCCCCCAACCGGTTTGGGAAGAATTCCTCAGAGAGAAGTGGAAAGAACCTGTTTATTTAACAGGCACAGCACCCCCCAGCACACAAAATGAACAATACCAGACAAATCTTAGCACTCTTATGAAAAGCTGCCGTTTGGGCTTAGTTCCTGAGTAATGTACAGGGCCTAATACAAATGGTGTTAGTTGAAGAGCACTCCATAACAGAAATCAGTATAAAATTAGGCTTAATATTTCAGTGGGAAAGAACAAGCCAAACAAATCCTGAAAACAGAGATTGAATTTGAGGAAAAGGAGTTGCATACAAATGAGGTTATTAGCAAAAATACCCCCAAAATTAATACTCCAAAAAGCCTGCAAGCAGCCTTGAGGCTGTTTGAAAATACTGTGTTGGAAGCCCAGGCAAATTGCTCAGAAAAAGAAAATGTAATGACCCAGTAAAAGCCCTGTTTAGCTAAACAGAAAACTAAAATGCTACTGTATAGAAATTATTGACTTTAAAAACCAGAAAAATTATCCAAATGAGGAGAACAGCAAAACCACAACATATAATATGTACATAGGAACTTACAGAATGTGGATGTGACAGCCTGATCAGAGAGCAAGAAAACCAGATAAGTTTTCTCAGGATTGACTTGTGAGACTTTAGGGAGTTGTAGAGAAACAATGATAGCTTTTATTATAAACAACCTGCAGGTGGTGTTTTCCTACTCTGTGTTTTCCTGTTTTTCTCAAAGATTGTTTATAAGAAAGGTGGTTTTGTTAATTAGCCAATCAGGTGAAATGTGTTGATTAATTGACCAATCTGGTCTGTCTGTATTGGAGCAGTGTATAAAGGAGAGATTTTCAAAGTAAAGCGAGATGCTGTGCAAACCAGCCTTCTGGTGAGTCTGTGTCCTTTCTTACTCAACAGTGACAATCCACAGTTTTCAATTATCTTAAATACATTTCCAGCTGACCCCTTGACTCATTCCCCTGCCTTTTCTTCTCCTGTGATTCTCATTGCCTTGCCTACGTCTCACTTTCCTTGCCTATCAAAGTGAATCCTTTACTTGCCTTGCCCTGCAAAGCCTCCCTTGCTTTCCATTACCTTGCTCACCCATTCTGCACCTTGAATTCCCTACCCCTTTTTCCCTGGTATTTCCTGGCCTTGCCATGCCTTGCATTCTCCATCTATGACTCTCAGGGCCTTCACACAGTCCCAGTGTTCAGGAGCAGATGGGAGGCCACCCATGGGAGGTCAAGGCCAGCCAGATCCATCTGTCCTGGCAGCTTTTGTCTGGGAGCAATCCTTGCATGTATTGAATTTTGGAGGTTCAATCCAAATTTCAGCCATGGGCTGCTGGACATGAACGACAGGTTTTTCCATAGGAAGGAAAGCACATAGATCCACTCTTTCAGGTGCAGATGAGAGGACGTTCAGGGAGAGTCAAGGCCAGCCACACCCATCTTCCTTGCAACTTTCATCAAGGAACAATCCTTGGATGTACTGAATTTTGGATGTGCAATCCAAATTTTGGCCATAGTCTCCTGGTCGAGAATGACATTTTTTTTCTATAGGAAGGAAAGCATGTAGCCTCCATGTTTCGGGTGCAGATGTAGAGGAGGCCCAGGGGAGGTCAAGGTCAGCCAGACCTCTATGTCCTCGTAGCTTGTGTCTGGGAGTAACCCTCTGATGCACTGAATTTTGGAGGTGCAGTACAAATTTTGGACATGGGCTCCTGGAAAAGAATGACAGTTCTTTTCCAGAGGAAGGAAAGCCCATAGACCCACTGTTTCAGGTGTAGATGAGAGGAGGCCCAGGGGAGGTCAAAGGATCACAGACCCTCCAGCCAACACCAAGGGATTCTTGGGGAGAACCTTCAATCCCCAGTCTGAACAAAATTGAAGCAAGACTCCTGGTAAGATAAAGGCATTCTTTACTTTACTTTAAAGGTGTTAACTGTTAACCTGCCTGTAAGGCCCATTAAAAGCTACGCATGGTTGGGTTTAAAGGTACCTAAGGTGGGAACAGGAAAGGGTTAGAGTCCCTTCTAAGAGAAAGCTGAGTCCCTTCAAGGAGCTTCAAAATGCTAATTGCTTATAATGGGAAACAAAACCTCAAAAGAGGTATCACAGGTGTCACCCCTGGAATGTATCTTGAAACAATGGAAACAAATTGTGGGTGATCCCCTTACACAAGAAATACTAATAAAATATTGTAATCAGTGGTGGCCACTTTACACACTAGAAATCAAGAGAAGTAGCCTAAGGATGCAACCTTACAGTATATTAGCATATTGCAATTAATGTTGTTTTGTAGAAGGGAGAATAAGTGGGATGAAGCTCCTTATGTTAACTTGTTTTTCACCCTAAGAAACCATCCAGAATGTCAAAAGGAATTGGGGATGACTCCCTTACTTGGAAACAACTGGTTGAGTATTGTAATAGTTGATGGTTTGTGACCGGACCTCTCACCCCTGACACAGCAGAAACTTATCTGCTTCCCCCCAAATGGCTCAGCCAGGCCAGAATGGTTTGTCTTGTAGTGACTTATCTCATCTGAAAACACCCTTAGCCAGTGAGAAGAATGACAGATTTGTCTTTACAAACAAGCTGTGGGTCTGCTGGTAGATAAAACTAGCAGTGAGAGATAAAACAAACAATGGGAAGGATTCCACTGATTGATGAATGGAAAAAGATATTTGCTTTTACAAATAAACTGTAGGTTTGCTGATAAATGAAATTGGATATTGAAAGATGAAAGAAAAAATGGGGAAAAACCCTAAATTCCATAAGAATTAAAAATTAACAGAGAGAGTTATACATTAGAGGGAAATCTTAGGTATCAGGTGTTCCGGGAGGTCTGTACCTCTCAAGTACCTCAGCCAATGGGGAAAGAGAGAAGGGAAATGTGGCCGGGAAATTAGGATAAAAAGGAGGCTGCGTCCTCCAACAATTTGAGAGACCCTAGGGGAATGCCCCATGGCCTCTCCCTTTATTCAAATAAAGTAAAAGGATTCCTCTGTCTCCTTTTTGGACATAAACTGCTGATGTTTGTGGATTAATTTTCCTGACACCAGCAATAAACATCCTGCTCTGAATGCATGGGAAAGGATAAGCAAAGATTGGTGACTGACAGACACAGCACTTTTACAAACTGTAAAAGACCATGTGAAAAATGCATATGATATGATTGGCTCTTCACAAATATTAAAATTAATACTATATGTGTTATGTTGGAAAGTTATGCTGTATGAATCTCTTTTAAATAGTGTGGTAAATACAGTTTTTAGGCTATAGCATAATATTAAGATAGAAACTATGTGATGTAAGATACTTTTTGTAACTAGCTCAAGGAATGGATAAGATAATCAAGAAATTCTTCGCATAGGGATAACAGCGACAAGAAACCAAGATTCCAGGAGAAGAATTATTGCCTCCTTATCAGGAAAATCCAGACTTCGTGGGGACCAAGACAATTGATTTACAAGATGAGGGGGGGAAGCTGACATTAAACAGAAGCACCCTTAATTTGAAGGGAATGTTTGAATCATGTATGAGATATATGAATATGCAATAGGCTATTGCTTTTAAGGGTTAATCCTTTGTAAGCAAAATGTGCTTTTGTGGCAGAATGCAAAAGCACCCAGATGTCAATGATTCTTTGCTTTTTTATTGTCTTTTGTGGGAACCCAGAAAATTCCTCTGGCTGCCCTGGAGGACTCGAGCCCCTGCCCAGGGGGCTCAGAGACCTTGGCACAGAGCCCAAGACCCTTGTGCCTTTGATTTAGCCCTTGGAAAAAACAATTACTGACCTTTATATGAAGAATTACAAGCCACGAAAGTTTAAGTAGAATGATAGTGAATTTATCACAGGGTGGAAAAATAGATTTTTGGGGTTTTTAGAATGGGGCTTCAGGGGGCAAGATGGAGGAATCGGGGTGTGTCCAGCCTTTCTCCTTCTTCTTCTTGGCCTCCATCTTCTGCTGTGATGTTGGCACTTTTAGATTGGTTTAGAGTAGAAGCTCACTAACATAGATGATAGGTATTGGAAAGTGATT
>NW_005055005.1:27929-30604 GCF_000277835.1 Geospiza fortis
GGACTGTCTTGCTGAGTGGACCTCAGCAGGACAGGAGAAAGAATTTTATAGATAAGATACAATAAACAACCTTGAGACTGAGAAATTAAGAGCTCTGACTCCTTCTTCAAGTGCCGGCCAGGGAAAAGAGACCTTTGTAATGTTCTCGGGGTCACTCTGACCAGTTAGAGACCCCGAGAGTCTTTTATTGTCCTAACTTTGATTGTCCAAATTTTTATTACTATTTTCATTACTATTAAACTTCTAAAATTTTACAAACCAGTGAATGGCATTTTTCACAGACCACTCTCATTTTTTATAAAATCGGAAATCTCTTACATACTCTCTGGGTGTGTGGGGAGTTCTCATTGAGGTCAAGAAGTTGGCATCAAGTTACTCTTCTAGAAGTAGAGTGAAAGGAGGCTTCTGCACACAACTGTCATTCATTGGTAAATGTCATTGTCTCCTAATCTATACTATTTCTTTGCTAGCTATAATATAGGTACCTTTATTATTGTGCACTGTCTTATGAACTTACACAAAAGTATTCATTTTGTTTATCCTGTGTAGTGAGAAGCCTGTTAAAGTCTTATGTCTATTTTTCTTGTGTCTATTCAATATATAATTCATGTTGTAATAGGCCTGATTAGTCATTATTAAGAACTTGTGAGTGAGAAATAAAGCTGCTGCTTAATGCCAGTAAACTGGGCAAAGGCAGGGAATTGTCTAAGCTCCTCCCTCTCCATTCATAGCATGGATGAAGTATACTTTGGCAATTTGTAAAGAAGGAAAAGGGAGTGTCCCCAAGTCAGGGGAAATCAGACAGGAAACCAAAACCTGGTTCTTCAAATCATCAAGCTCATGACCCTAAGTAAAGATGAAGAATTCCCCTGAAGGGGACAGGAGGAATCATCTTCACCTGAGCCCCTGGTTAAATTATTGCTGGGGAATGAAAAGGTAAATTTTTTAATTGATACAGGAGCAACTTACTTGGTACTTAATACATGCAGAGTGTGAAAAGTGCATATTATATGGCTCTACGCAGATATTTACTATATGTGTTATGTTGAGTGAAAAATACGTATTTTATGATTGGCTTTTCACAAATATTAAAATGAATATTATATGCGTTATGTTAGAAAGTTATGCTGTATTATTTCTTTTAAGTAGTGTATTAAATATAGTTTTAGGTTATAACATAATGTTAAAATCGAAACTATGTATGTGGGATATTTTTTTAAAGAAAGGAATGAGGTACTCACACCACATAGCAGCCACAGGACACCTAAATATTTGAGAGAAAAAGAATTTATTGTTCCATTATCAGAAGAAACTAACTTCTTCCTGCCTTGCTCAGCCCTGAAGACGCCGTTAAGATTCAGAGGAAGAAGTTGACACTAACCAGACAGAATCCTTTGTTTGACTGGAATTTATGCATCATGTATGAGATGTATAAATATGCAACAGGCTATTGCTTTTAAGGGTTAGTCCTCTGTTAACATGTGTCCTTTTTCAGGCTTATTTTGCCCAGGAAAAGGTACCCAGACTGCCCGTAACTCTTTGTTCTTATTGTCTCATATTGTCCTAAATCTTAATTGTCCAAATTTTTATTACTCTAATTATATTACTATTTTATAACCATTTTATTACTATTAAACTTTTAAAATTCTAAAAACAAGTGATTGGCGTTTTTCACAATTATGGTACCAGAGGATGGTTACTTACACCTCGCTGCCGGTGCTTTAGGAGAGTCAGAGTGGGGAAGGCACGCCCTGCCTTATTAGGCAGCCTTGCTCTGTTTCCCCTGGTGTGACCGACAGACGCAGGTTACGATCAGTGAACAAAAGGAGGCAATAAAACAAAGAGAAGGGAAAAAGGCTCTTTAAAACTGCGGTAATTGCCTCCTTAAGAGTAGTAGTGCGCAGGAAGAACCCAGAAAGGAAAAAGGATTGGTAAGTACTTTTCGGGGGGGCAGGTACAGGGAGATGAATCTGTGTGTGAATGAGAGGCGGGCTGGTTATCCCAGACCTGCTACCTGAGTGCAGGGTCTCCCATGCTGCGTTTCCATCTTTTTGCGAGAAAAGCAGCCAGTAAAGAGATGAAGCGAGAGATAAAAGGAGTGAGACAATCCCCTGGGGTAACTGGGACTGAGTCTCAGGGAGGGGTTGGACCCCTCGGAGGAAGGGAGCAGAGGAGTTTCCTAGCCCAATCCACTAGGAAACAGGACAAAAGGGGCCCCTAAAAATTCTGCTGGATTGAGGGATAAGTGTGCCCAAGAGCATCCAGAATTAAAACCTCCTGGTTTGAGGGATTAACATTCCAAGACCATCCAGGGTTGAGCAAAATTCTACTGGTTTGAAGGATTAACAATCCAAGAGCATCCAGGGTTGAGCAAAATTCTGCCGGATTGAGGATATGCCCAAGAGCATCCAGGGTTGGACAACACAGCTGGGTTGAGGGATATTAAAGAGCACCGGGACTGGTCAGTAACACCTAAAATTGTAATAGGTGATTTGAAAGTAAAAGGTACCTATTTGTTGTCTTGTTGTGTGTGTGAGAGTGAGTCAAACAAAAAATCAGCCTCAACTTCCCGGGCAGGTGGGAAGGGGGGGGCTGTGGAAAGAGGTGTATGTGACCCACAAACAGGCCATTGTTCTCCCGGGCATGTGGAGGGGGCTGTGGCTAAAGGGGGTGAG
>NW_005055005.1:30775-31402 GCF_000277835.1 Geospiza fortis
GGGACACGCAATTCTCTGGCGACAGGGATCCACTTCAGGTCCTGAGGGTGTGAAAGAATGTGTGAAAGTGAATGAGAAATAAAAGTGAGTGCATGTAGACGAATGAAAGTATATGTAATGTAGATTGTGTATTTTAAGCTTTACTACATCTCTTTGGAGGGAGGTGTATGTATTGAAAAGCAGTGTGAAAAAAAGGTTTTTTATTTTTGTGTGTGTACTTGAAATAAAAGTGGTATTTAGGTTGTTAGAAAAAAGTGAAAAACAGAGGCAGGGGATGAATAGATAAGATCTTGAAAATGGAACAGAAAACCAGTAAGTTGGATACAGAAAAAAAAAAAGGGAGGGGGGAATAAAAGCGTACTAGCAGAGATACCCAAAAATAGTCCTTTGGGAGTTATGTTAGCTAACAGAAATACAACTCCTTGCAAAAGGAGAAAATACAGGGTATGCAGTAGTTGATGGGAAAAACACGCAAACTATGAAAAAGGGAAATTAACCTTAAATTAGTAAGCTCAAACTTCTGAATTATATACTTTTGTTGTAGTGTGTTTTTATTTGGCATGTTTATTGTTTAATTTGTGGTTTGGTAGTACTTTTGGTTTTTTTCTCCCCCTGTTTTAGAGTGAC
>NW_005055006.1:0-5457 GCF_000277835.1 Geospiza fortis
AATTTATGGGGACGAGATTGTTTATCCCAATGGGATGTTAAAATTGCTACGGAATTTTAGTAGGGACCACAGTGATGCAAGGCCTTAAATGTCCAGTTGTAATCTTGACACGGTTGACAGATAAACTTGTCTGGATTGACCAGTGCCTCCTTCCTATTGAAAAGCTTACTGCCCTGCAAGCATTAGTAGCAGAATGGCTGTGAGCTGGACATATTGAAGAGTCATTTAGCTCATGGAATACCCCTGGTTTTGTGATAAAAAAGAAATCGGGAAAATGGAGACTTTTGCATGATCTACGGCAGATAAATGCTGGAATGGCCACAATGGGACCTTTACAACCAGGTCTTCCAACACCTACAATGATTCCACAGAGATGGGAGATAATTACCATTGATTTAAAAGATTGCTTTTTTGCCATTCCATTGTCTGAACAAGATAAGGAAAAATTTGCTTTTACTGTGCCCTCTTTAAACCATGCTGAACCCAATAAAAGATATCAGTGGAGAGTTCTTCTTCAAGAAATGAGAAATTTGCCCACTATTTGTCAATGGTTTGTGGAACAGGCCTTATCAAATGTACGAGAGCAATTTAGTAATTGCTATTGATATCAATACCTGGATGATATCTTGTTGGCTTCTGATAATAAACAACAGTTGTCAGATCTTGAACTATGTGCTGTAAAAAATTTGAAAACTTTGATGTTTAGATGTCGCAGACATCTTTTGTGAAAATCCTTTTCTTTAGGATTTTTCCTTCTGAGAAGCTGAGGACTCAGAAACAAAATGTAAACAATGGTTATCTGCTGCTGTGGAATGCATCAGGTGTGTCTGTGATTGGGCCATCTTGAATGTTTACAATTAATGGCCAACCACAGACCAGATAGCTTGGACTCTCTGTCCGAGCCACAGATCTTTGTTATTCATTCTTTTCTATTCTTAGCTAGCCTTCTGAGGAAACCTTTCCTTCTATTCTTTTTAGTATAGTTATAATGTAATATATATATATCATAAAATAATAAATCAAGCCTTCTGAACATGGAGTCAACATTCTCGTCTCTTGCCTCATCCAAGAACCCCTGTGAACACTGTCACATTTAGCTATTGCCCCAGAGAAAGCACAAAAATAGATGCCTTGGAAATATTTGGGGTTGATAATAATCAATACTCAGATTACGTCTCAACCTGTAAAATTAGATATTGAAGTTAAAACTGTTACTCATGTATAAAAATTGGTTGATACAATAGGTTGGATTAGGTAATATTTAGGGATAACTAATCATCAAATGCAACCTTTATTTGAATTATTGTCAGGAATTACTTCTACTGATGAGAGATATTTGATTGATGTAGTAAAAAAAAAGGTCATGGAAGAAGTTGAATTACCTTTGACATGCAAACTTGTTAACAGGATAAACACTTTTGTTGGTGTGTAATTATTTCTTTTGAAAGAACAAAAATACCATGTGGAATATTGTGTCAATGGAATGATGACTGGGAAGATAAATTGTATATTTTGGAATGGACATATTTATCTTTCAGATCCTGAAAAACATCTTCAGGACTTTATGAGTTTTTTGCAGATATCATTATCAAGGGTCACAGATGTCATAAAATCTTAGGCCATGATCTTGTAACTATTGTGATATTTGTATAATAATAGTATTTTGAATGGTGTTCTCAAAATAATAATGAATTGCAATCTGCTTTATCTTATTTTACAGGTTAAGTAACATATCATTTACCTTCTCATCCTATTTTGACTTTGACTAGGGACATTCGTTTTTAGGGGAAACAGATTTGTTCTGTTCCAGTGGAAGGTACAACAGTTTTTACAGATGGATCAGGGAAAACTGCAAAAGCAGCTGTAGCCTGGAAAAAGGATGATCATTGGGAATATGAATTTATGATTCAACAAGGGTCTCTTTAATTGGTCGATGTGGATTCCCTCGTGGCTGCTTTGGCAGTAAAAATGGTACCTAATGTGTTATCAATTTTTTCACCAAGGTGCTTAAGCACTACAGCAATAATTTATGCTGTCACAAAGTGAAGCAAGAGAAATTATTTCTTCTTGTCCTGATTGGCATATGACTCATATTTCATAATATTATGGTACCAATCCTAGAGACCTACTCTTTTTGTAAGAATGGCAAACGTTATAAAAATGCCTGAGTTTGGCCATTTAAAGTCTGTTTATGCTACAATTGACATCTTTTCTCATGCCATGGTTGTATTAACATTGGGAGGTCAAGCAGCTTGGGATGTTATTCATCATTTTTGCCACGCCTTTTCTTTTTTAGGTGTTTCATCGTATGCAAAGACGGATAATGGCCCAGCATACGTCTTAAAAACAAAAAAAAAATCTGTAGGTGTTTTTTTGTCCTTGGGGTGTTGATCATTCCTCATATTTCAATAGGCCAAGCAATTTTTGAACACGCTCATGGTGTTTTCAAGTGCAAGGTTTAAAAATAAAAAGAGGAAATGTATACGGAGTTACCTTAAGTGAGATAAGATAAAGCTGTTTATGTGTTAAACTTTTTACGTACTTTACCTGATTTACAATTGCCTCCCATATTCGATAATTTTTCTTCTTTGAATTCTAAATAGTCAAATGTCGATAAAAATATTAAGGTATGGGTTTAAGATTTGATTACTGGAAGGTGGACTGGCTCAGTGGAATTAATAATGTGAAGGAAGGGACATGTGTGTTCTGACAGAGAATGGCCCTCGTTGGGTTTTTGCTGGTTCTGCTAAGTCTTAGCTGGAGTATATAGGAAGGAACAGGATGGGTGGTTCCACAGCTGAAGTAGAATGAATGGGTGACACTGGCCACTAGGTGGATTGAAACATGGACCCTCAAAGAACATGCGGCAAAGATGATAATTCAAGGCAGAGTAAATGGGGATAGTGACTCACGCTGAAAACTCGAATTTAAATTGGTGGATGCTACCTTTACTTTTGTTCTTTGTATTTTTCTATGGAGAGGTTGGTAGCGCTGAGTAATGTGTCTTGTACCATTTCCCTTTGCATGGCATCGATGTTCTCAAAATAGGGGAATTTAATGTACCTAGGGGAGAAGTGTTGCCTTTGCATAGGGGTGTTGAATTAGTAAAGGTTCCACACTTTGAACAACTAGGTTAGCTGCCCATAATGATAGCAGCAACCAGTTGTGAAGTTAAGTGGATGCTACTTAGTTCCAAGTGGTGACTGGACAGATGACTTGGTCTCTAATTCTGTGCGGAGAAAAATCTATTCAACTAAAAGTGAAAGTGTCATCCTGCCATAAATGTGTCATTAAGGGGCTGCAGAGTCTGTAACAGCATTTGAAAATTAATTTTCTATGTGCCTTGTTGGTACATCTTTATTGTTGGTGCATGGTTATGAACATCAGGATTTTGAGGGTATATGTTGTATGGGCTTGTTAGATCATAGTGGATCAAGTTCACGGGAGTTTTGGATTTGAAGGAAGAAGTTAGTAATTTGCAGGTAAATGTAGGATGGAAATGGTTGAGTGGTTTCCTTGCAAGTTGGGGTATTGCTGAACGGTTTGGGGTATTGTTGGAAGTTGGGTTGCTAATTTTGCTGGTGGTTGTCATCACTGTTTTGTGTCTCCCCTGTCTGCTTGGGTTTTTGCAAGGGCCCTGCAAAAGTCCTTAGCGGTTGTGTTTGGGGTTCAAATACAAAAAAAGGGGGAATTGTGGAAGAGGTTTTACAGCGACTTCTGTGAGCCAGAGAAAAGTTTGATAAGAGGATCCATGCTTACTCCTGAATTTTCTACCAAGGTTGTTGACATAGAAACCAAGAAAGAAAGAAGGATAAATAAGAGAAACCTGCAACTGCCTATTCCAATAAGCACTTTGTCTCTTCTGACCAATGAGTAAAGTTATGAGTTTTGTAAGAATGTATAAAAAGCATGCATGCTATAATAAAAACAGTTTGAAGCCTTCTGAAAATGGAGTGTGTTGCTTTGTACTGTCTCCATCTCAACTATGACAATTTAACAGTACCAGAACAATCCCAAAACTCAGTAATCTTAAATCATTTCCTATCACTGCAGTCATTGGGTGATGCCCAGTCACCCAAACCTAAAGTAATGGTAAAAGACACTATCACAAAAAAGTGGGAAGGTCCATGGGATCTCATTACATGGTGACATGGGTTTGCTTGTGTTTCCATGGACATTGGAACATGATGGACACCTGCCAGGTGTGTTCACCCTGCTCTACATCCTGCTTGCGACCAGAGACAACATCCTCCTGATGAAGCTCCAGCAGACAACGATGAGCAATGAGTTAAACGACTTGTGCAATTGTTACATGGCGATCTGAGACCTTTTGAGATGACAAGTTTATTTAAGGATTTTTATCTATTTAAGGATATAAATCACAGACCTGGACTAAGACTCTTTGTTTTTCTTGTTGGTTGGTTTTCCCATGGTTCTAAGGTTAAAATGTTTCTTGTTCATAGAATTAAGTTGAAAGTTTGTAACTTCCAAGTAATAATCCTGCAGCATGCTAATTTGAGAACTTGTATTGTTGGTGACTTGCATTGTTTGACAGCTCCTGAGAATGAATGTAACATCTTCAATTATATGTGGGATGCATCACTGACTGAGAGAAGCTAGGCTTGTCGAGTTAGGTAGAATCATGTGTCATCATGCTGTCCTGTCATTCTATCTGCAAAGAGCTCTTGCAGGTAGGATAACAGAGAACACTTTGCATTTTTAAATAAAAACAAAAGGGGGAACTGTGACAGCTATGGCTGATCTATAAACTGAACAAATAATTTGGCTTAACAAATACCAGCTCGACCAGCCTGGCTCGGCAAGAGAAACAAGTACCCAAATGCAATAACAATAGGTCAGATTCAAATCCAAACAGAAGACCTCAGCTGACTAGCATGACCAGGTAGGAAAACCAAGGGAAGCTGCTGGAGGGCTTCACTTGGCAAGGGGTCAGCCAGGCTGGGGGACAGTCACCAAAAAGGGCATGTGGGCCAGGGCGGAGCTGTGCCCCATGGACAGTGTGTCTTGGCTTCAAGCAGCAAGAAGCCAGGGTAGCTCTGTTGTTGACCCTTGTGGATCCCTGCACCATAGCATGCCCCAGAGAAGGAGAAGAGCATGCCAGCTCTGGTGTGAGCCTGCTGCAGCCTCAACTAGCAAGAGACAGGGAAGGCAGGGAGCTGGTCAGGAGGGGCTGGTAAGCAAGGACGAATTACAGGCAGCTCCTGAGCTGACAGGGTAGTTACAAAACACCAGAGTCTGTCCCATATCTGAGAGTTTGTGGTACCCTGGGGACATGCCATGGGCACTTCAGAACTGCAGAAAAGCTAGTGGCATATCTGCATACAGCACTGGGGCTTCAACTCCCTAGCCAGAGCATGTCCAGTCCTGTTCCCAGCCACCAAAACCCTTGTTGAGCAGGCAAAGTTCCTTGATGGACATCCCACTCTTCTGCCGCCT
>NW_005055006.1:5475-6072 GCF_000277835.1 Geospiza fortis
CGGCCCCCCGCCGCTCTTCCCACGCCTGTCAGTAAGACAGTGACTGTGCCTCCATGCTGCATGTCCAACTCTTGCTGTCACAGAGGGGTTGCGTCCCGTTCAAACAAGGCTCTCCAAGCCAGAGAGCTGCTTGCAAACAGCAGATAGTGACTTACATGGTTTTAAGAGCTGGTGACAACCTGCAGTGCGTCCCAGGGCTGGCTGTCAGCCACTGCCTTGCTCACACCACTGCTGTGGCACTGGGGCAAAACAGGGTGCTGTGCCATGACAGACCACATGCCCACAAGGACCATATTTTGTCCATGAGGGCATCCCTGAGCTCCGGGTGTTGCTGGGCCATTCCCTGTCTCCCCCTACAAGTGACACTCACCTTGGCCATGGGAAGCAGGTGATTCCAGTAAGGTGCCCTCTTGGCATTGGTGCTGTGGCAGGCCATGGACACTGGGTGGCATGACAGGGCTCTCTTCTTCCTCACTGGTGGGAACAGGCTCTTGTCCTCAAAGTAGGAGTCAGCCACAACCTCGCTATCAGGCATCAGCTTCCTTTTGCCTGGGCAACTGCTGCCACTGAGCCAGCTGCTCCCACCGGGCGCCTTTG
>NW_005055006.1:6570-7259 GCF_000277835.1 Geospiza fortis
GCCACGGAGAGAACCTTTTGAAAAGTGTCCCAGACGGGATGTCCGGAAATCTTCATAGTGCAGAGTAGCGTGCTGAATCCTAGAGGAAACCGTCACAAGGTACTGTTAACTCTTCCCTTCCTGAATATACTGTCCTTCGCAAAATGTGGGCTGGGATTTGGGGAAGGGTGCCAGAGGAGATGGAGGTTCCATTCTCGTCTTCAGATGAGAAAATTATTGCCCTCTGGATGTTATGGGGATGTCAGGACAGAGTTCCTATGGTGACGAGACATTTCTATGAGTTTTTCAGATGGACAAAATTCCATGGATTTTTTTCAGATGTGATATATTCCCTCGATTTATATATATGGGAATGCATGGCATCCTATTTTGAGGCGGCATTTGACGGGGGTTTTGGACTTCCTCGAATTTATCCAGCATTCAAAACTCTCTTCAAAGTTTTGAAACGGAGAGAATCTTCAGTGCAGCTCATTGCCAAGTGCAGGGGGCGTGCTCCCTTCCCGCCAGACCCAGCAGGAGAGGAACCTGTCCAAGGACACAAACTGCTGCTTTCCAGCCCCCCTGGGTCGCGGGGGGGCGAGGCTTTGCCCGGAGCCAAGAATAAGTTTTTTTCTGCGTCTTTGGAGCATGCTCAAACGGAGCCGCTTTCCCCCCGCCTTGTTGCCCTCAGGGGGGATGTAAGTTGGCTC
>NW_005055006.1:7607-8164 GCF_000277835.1 Geospiza fortis
CTCCAACCTGGCGGGGGATGCGCCCCCACCGGCCCCTTTGGTGGTTCTGCCGCCTTCGGGGACCCCGTCCTCTGCCGCAGCGTCTGCGTTAGACCCTGCGATCATAATCCAGAGAAGGCTGCCCAGGGCCCTTTTCATGCTTGCTCTCCACCCCACCACCACCCCAGGGAGTTTGTTTGGGATCTTGCCCCCCCTTCAGAGTTTGTTGCTCAGGGTAACCCCTCTTGTTGGCTGGCTGGCAGCTTGCTGCTCCATGCTCTCAGAAGAGCTGGAATGATGGGAGATGGAGACCTGGTCTCCTGGGTTGACTATATGATGCTTTTATCCCCAAATCGTCTCATTTGTTTATGCTGAATAATAATAAGTTTTGCACCTTTAAGACTTGTTGCAGAGAGTGAAGGGGGAAGGGAAGAAGCGCACAGTTTTTCAGATACTGCACTTACTCCCCCGCATTCCTTCTCCAGGACTGTGTTGTCTGCGGATGGACAGACAGCAGGACAGAGAGCTCTCCTTTTGCTTTTAGTTAGTTTTAGCTGGCTGAGGCAAAGAAGAGTCCC
>NW_005055006.1:8488-15572 GCF_000277835.1 Geospiza fortis
CTTCCTACCAGAGCCCCTTTGGGGACTCTCCCAAATTTGCTCTAAACCAGGACACCTGGTAAACCTTCTGGCGCTTAATTTCTGTCTTGCTGTAGCCCTCGAGGATTCTGTGGTGGGTGCAACACTGCAAAGAAGGCTTCAAGGGTGCATTTGCACTGGGCCAGGACAAACTGGGGTCCATGCTGTGCTCCAGGGACAGGTATGTCTCCATGCAGATGTGTCACAAGGAGCCTTACTCGCCTGGACTTCAAGTGGAGATGGAGTCAGAAGAGCCCATGTAGCAGCAGAAGAGGGACTATAAAGTGCCACAGGGCAGGGTGTGTGGGCAAGGGGTAGGAGTTAGACCCCCCCTTGCTCAGGATGTCCAGGTGAGCTCTCTCCTATGGGGTGCGCTGTAGTGCAGCATATGAAAAGAGAGAGCAGGAGGATGGAGATCAACCTGGGATCCCCATCCTTATCAGTAAGAGCCTGAACGAGAGATGTGGGACTTCAGGCAGCTCTTCAAAATGCTGTTTATTGTATCAAAGATGTTACCGCAGTCCAGGGTCATGGGTGACAGAGCCTGTGCCTACAGCTGTCAGCTCCAGCTGTAGACAAGCCTGAAGACCCTTTAATTTTGGTTACAATGCATTATATACTTTGCTGAGCATCTTAATACATAAGAACCAATCTATACCTTAACTTTTACCTATAGCCTATCATAACTACAATAATTACTACATTCATGTTACTATTCTCCAATCACAAAAGTTAGTACGTTACAGTTTAAGCTAGAAGTTGTTTTCCAGTTTTCATGCAGTGGAAAATTCTGAGACCTTTTTTCTACTTGCAACATCGGCAGTCTTGTTTGTCTGTGGAATCTTTTTGCTTGGTAAAAACATCTTCTGTTTGAGATGGATTTATCCTTTGCTCTAAGCCATAAAACCCTCTTCTTAACTAATATATCCTTTGCCTTCTTAGTTATCCAGTAAGACTGGCTCAGCAATTCTTTTCTCCTATATCAAAACTTGCTTCCATCTCTATTTCGTTCTCAGATTCTACATTCAGAGATCTTTCTGCCAAGCATACATATCTGTTAAACTTTCTTGTCAAACTTTCATCCTTTCCAACACTTGTCCAGTCTTTGGGCAGCAAAGGATCTGCTAGGATGTGGACACCTACAGCCCCACTCAGACCTTCTTCTCCAGGGATGGGAAGAGGAATAAGGCTGGTGTGGGCCTCCAGGGAACCCTGTGGCATCACCCACCTGCAGGATAAGAACTTACTTCCTGGCCTGGGCATGGAGAGGAGTCTCTAGCTGGGCTTGAGGCTACTGGGGACAGGTCCAGACAAGTGGGAAGAAAGAGTTCTGCCCTCTGCCAGGGACTTGAGATGCTTGTGTTGTTCTGGAGCATAGGAGTCAGGGAGGTCAGGGGCTCAGGCCTGTAATCACCCCTTTAGGCAACAGCAACAAGATCTCCCAGTGCTCACCAAGAAGACCTGCACTGGCTACGTATGTTGAATGATGCAGGGCTGTCATTCTATGCTGCTAATCTCATGGTGGGAAGAGGAACCTGATCTAACATCACAGTTAGCTCCACTGGCTTGGACCAGAGACTTCTACCACCTCAATTAGCAGCTGGGTGGTACCAGGGGCTGCAGTGTCCACCATGGGCTCGTGCACCATTCACCCATTCCTGTACCATTCATATATCACCCACTCTGGCCTGCCCCAAGGGCCTGACTTCCTTGCTGCTTTTGATTTTCAGCCCAGTTTCAAAGCTATGAGAATCCTGGCCATGAGGTTTTCTGGCATAAATACTTAAATGGCTGCAAGCTCCAAGGAGATACAGAAAAAGCCACTGGCAGGCTGAGGAGCTTCAGAGCCTGACAAACAGTCTTTTCCTGCAGCTCTGCCTGTCCCTGCAGAGAAAAGGCTTAGGAGCAGGTGAGCAATAGGGGAAGTGGTTCTCCAAGTGGATCAAGGCTATCTGGAGAGCAAGGCTGCATATGGTATTTTGACCCCCACTGTGACAGGGATGGGAAGGTGGCAGGTCAGCGTGGTTGAGCCCAGTAATTTTGTTTAAAAGGAGTGATAAAAGGTATAAACATGTACCAGCTCATTCTGGGGGCTGATTGGCAGCTTGACAGAAAAGGACCTGGAGGTCCTTGTGAACACAAAGTTAACCATGAGCCAGCAATGCGTCCTTACCACAAAGAAGGCTAACAATATTCCAGGCTGTATTAAACAAAATATTGCCAGCAAGGTGTCACGATCTGCTAGTACAAGTGGGGGTCGTGATGGTTCATTAACTGATCTCAGAGTGCAAAAAACAAGACAGAGGGGATTTCAGTATTAATCAAAACAAATGCACCTTTTATTGAGTGCCCACAGCAAATGTAGATAGAAGGATTAGAAAAGAGATAAAGGAGAGAGAGAGAAGGGGGGAGGGGGGGAAGTATAGCTACCAATGTAGAGATTAAATCCTTGTGGTCCAGCCAATAGATCCATCTTGTCATGTTGGGGAGAATCTCAAAGTCTTGGTTAACTCAGGGGTTTATTTATTACAGTCCTCCACCAAGGGGGGAACAGGTAAAATACAATGGAGAATAAGTCTATTGAAAACGGGTACAGACAGTCCATGTTCTGAAACAGGATAAGTCAATCTCAGCAGTGAGCGGGACCCATTGTTTCAGGACTGGTTTCTATGGGAAAACTGTCTTGGTCCAGCGAACACACCTGCAGGCAACACTTGGCAAACATCCTGCTTCAGTCTGGCCAGCACCCCTGTGTCAGAATTATAGGGGTCTCAGTCCTTGGGAAGGGGCTTCAATCTCTGTCCATCACAGTGGTCGTGAGGCAGATGAGGGATTTTCTGTGGGGGATCACCAAAGTTATCCCAGAAAGTTCATTTGGCCAAGAGGTGGGAAAAATCATAGGCTATTGTGATGAGTGGGTATTGTGAAGCAGGTGTAAGCATATAAAGCAAGCCGCTCCCGGCCAGGCCCTGCTTGAAGCAGTGTACCATGGCAGTACAGCAAACACACCTGCAAACAATCACTTGGCAAGCATCCACCTCAACCAGGCCCAGAACTCCAGTCAGGGTCTTCGTCTCTGTCTTTGCGATGATCGTGAGGCAAATGAGGGAAATTTCGGACCATCTCTTATACAAGGTCAAGGGAGGGAATTCTTCCCCTCTACTCAGCACTGGTGAGGCCACACCTGAGAGTGTGCGGCAAAGGACCACTAAGATAATTAAAGGAATAAGATAATCCTATGAGAAAAGGCTGGGAGGGCTGAGACTGGTCATCTTGGAGATCTGAAGACTCAGGGGGGAAACTTATCAATGTATATGTACCCTGAAGGGAGGGTGCAAAGAACATGAAGCCAAGCTCTTTTCAGTGGTGTCCAGTGACAGGACCAGAGGCAATAGGCATAAAATGGAACACAGGAGGTTCTGTGTTGCAGTGTGTTGTAATATCCTCTTTCAGCTATCCCAGTCACTCCCAGGTGTGCCAATACCTTCTCCCTTCCCCTCCCCCTTGCTAAGTGCTGTTTGTCAAGCTTAACATTCCAGCAAGGGCGTTGTGTGATTGGTGAAGTTCAAAAGATGCCCCTCAGCCCTGGGGTCATTGGCCTAGCCAAATGTCATTTGTTCCCCGAGCCTTCCCCCATTCCTACCTGGTGGGTGGCACACCTACCCCTTCCCCTGAGCTTAAAAGGACACTGAGACCATGCGGTCGCATTTCAGTTGGAGCTGTCGCAACATTCAGAGGCCTGCGTGCCCAGGAATAAAACTCTGGATCAAGACCCTCTAGCCAGATCTGTCTCCTTTTTTCCTTCACCTCGCCTAAAGCCTTTCCATCAGAGGTAAAGCCTGAGTTCCTGCTTGCCTGGACTTTCCCAAGTGCCAGCTGCAACATACAGCTAGCCAGGGGTGTCCCTGAGGTGAAAACACCACAGTTGCCGCCTCTGGTCAAGCAGCAAGGGCCAGATGAGCCCAGGCACGTTCCATCTGGTAATATTGGGATCATATTCCAATAGTTCTGCTTGAACATCAGGAAACATTTTTTTTTTACTGTGAATATGACCAAGCACTGGAACATGTTGCCCAGAGGTTGTTAAGTTTCCATCCTTTGAGATATTCAAAAGTGTCTTGGTTTAGAGCAAAATTTGGGAGAGAGTCCCCAAAGGGAATCTGGTAGGAAGGTAAATTAAATTCAATCTGCCCCTCCCCCCAACTAGTCCAGGAGAAAATACCTCCTTGGAGAAAAGTGGAAAAAAGCTGTTTATTAAATAACAGAACTTAAACAATATTAAACAATAAAACCCCTTGCCACTCTAAAAGAGATGACAAACTGAGAAACCCCCCCCGTCCCCGGCTCACAGCTCGGCTCACTCAGTCTCTTATCAGTCCTTCTGGTGCTGGAATTTGTCACAGGCCAGGACTGGCCCGGCGGCCACAGGTGCGAGCTGCCGGTGCTCCCCTGGGGGTTCAGTCCAGAGCAGGGTCCAAGAGGCAAAAGGAGAGCTCTCTGTCCTGCCGTCTGTCTGTCCGCAGACAACACAGTCCTGGAGGAGGAATGCGGGGGAGTACGTGCAAATGTCTGAGCGAAGAAAGAAAAAAAAACTGTGTGCTTCTTCTCTCCCCCCTTTCACTCTCTGCAACAAGTCTTAAAGGTGCAAAACTTATTATTATTCAGCATAAACAAACGAGACGATTTGGGGATAAAAGCATCATATAGTCAACTCAGGACAAAAAGTCATCTGGACACAGTCCTGAGCAATGTCTCTTAGGTGGCCCTGCTTCAGCAGAGGGGTTGAACAAGATGACTTCAGAGGTTCTTGCCAACCTTAACCCCTCTGTGATTCTGTTTAATCCACCATGCTGCAGTCTGTCCTGGCTGCCCCTCACCCCACTCACCCTTCTGCAGCAGAACCCCACTCTGCTCTGGATTAACTTCTGTGTCCCACAGCAGATGTTCATTGGCACAACTAGCTGAAGACACCTACCAACCAGGCACCCTCAGAAACCACGTGGCTGCTGTGGAATGGCTTCCACCATCACAGTGTGCCTCCAAACCTCTGCACTGTTCTCTTCAGCTTTTCAGTCTGCACAGTGGTTTTGAGGGGAAAGAAAGGGGGAGACACAGCATGAGAGAGAGATACTTCCTGTGAGAAAGGCAGCAGGGTACTACCTGTCTGCAGGGTCACACAGGCAGAAAAGGCAGCATTGTGGCTCAGCCTCTCCCAACCTCCCAAACCCAAAGGCCACATACATTTCAGCCACCTCAGGCAGTGCTATCATTTTGATTTGCATTTAAACCACACATACTTCAAGCTAAGTTGTGAACTTTAACACCTTGATCATATTTTACTCCCCTTTTGAGTGCCTTCCTGTATGAAACCCTGTACATAGGAACAGATGCTTTTTGGTGACCATTTAATGCCATGCTTTCCAAAACACCACAGATCCCCAGCAACCTCTGGCCCTCCAGCTAGCCACTGGTCTCATGCCCAGCTCCCACCTCTTCCATCCACATCACAGGATGCTTTCTGGTTCTGAAAACAAGGAAAAGAGCTTGCAATTGTTTTCCTCCAATAAGAGATGCCTGGCAGGGAAGGCAAACTGAGAGTCTGACAGCAACAGCTCTGAGCCATGATAGCCCCTACCAACTTTACCCAGCACAAAGACAGCAATCCTTTCATATACACAGCACTTGCCTGCTCAGAGGTACCCTTGATGCATGAAGGAAATTTGCAGTTGCAACACAGCTCCCCTGAAATCCAAGGGGATTGCAGCTTTGATGTCTGGAAGGGGACAAGGAGAATCAACCCAGGCAGCAGCTCATGGTGCAACACCTCCACTGTAGGCAGAAGCCCTTGGGCATCTTTACTCTCAGCCCATTTGTCACAGGGGCAACCTGTGAGCTTTGCTGGCCCAGTAACCTCTAGCTGAAGGAGGAAATGCTGCCCATCCCTGGGGATCAAGCCCTCCCAATGCAGGCCTAGGCTAGGGGCTCATTGCAGTAGCTGTCCAGAAGAAAGCTGCCATCTGCCCTGCTGGGCATCTCAATCATAAGTACTACTCTGAAACTGGAAACAGCAGGGCCAAGCAGATTAACAAAGTCACCAAAGGGATGTACAGAGGCACCAAACACTCAAGTACACCCCCCTTCTCACACTCTGCAAATTCTGCATCATGTCATCTTGCATGTGGGAAGTCAGCTTCAGGAGATCACTGTGCTCACTGCCTGACCCCACTTGCCCCAGCAAATGAGCTGGTTTTTTATCAACGCTTGTCCTCACACAGGGCACCAATCAACAGTGGATGGAAACTGACTATTACTACTAGTTTATTATCCTACTGCAAAACTTTCATACCTTCTCTCTGTGAGGTGAGTTCCCACAGGCAGCTCCTCACAACACTGACTCTTTCTCTTCCTTGTGCATGATGGCCTAACCCTTCCTCCTCACAGCACAGCCAGCAAACTCCAACTTCATTCTTAACCAACTAACCCACTCTTTTACAACACCCATTCTTATTGGACATAGCTGTGACCTATTAAGGGCAAGGCTGTCCCCACTCTTTGGTAATTAGTACAGCTGCAACTCCTCAGGGGTGAGATTGCTTTCAGCACTATTTCTATTCTCTTATAATCCACCCTTCCACATTTTTCATTCCATTTCCAGCAAGATTTATAACTACCAGGCACTTGTGGCCAGTCCCTGAGGGTCATCCAGCCCAAAAGCCACTGCCATCAGTGCCAGGGAAGGACACCACCAGCAACCAGCCAGAACAGAAATGCGACATGCCAGCTCCCAAGGAGCACTTGCAACAGGGCAAATCAATGCCATAGCATAACAAACCTCTGGTCCAAAGCCTCAACAAAAGCTCTTTGTAAACATCAGCTGCTCCTGGCACCCTATATGGGGTCTACACAAAAGCAGGTAGAAAAGCAGGTGAATGCCTGCATCTATGAGCAGATGCCAAAGTGGTAACATGCTGATCTCTGCCTGCCTGGAAGGAAGGGAGGCTGCTGCTTGCCTCCTCCATCCCTGGAGAAGGTTTGTACCATGACTTGCTGTAGGTGACCAGAGAAA
>NW_005055006.1:15645-29688 GCF_000277835.1 Geospiza fortis
CCATCCACTGAAGCCTCTGGTCCAGCCCCAATTGGCTACCAAGCCCATGGCACACTGAAAGCCCCACCTGTGGGGAGGGCCCCGTGAGACCAGAACAGATAAAAATGCTGTGACACAGATGTGATGCCAATGCGCCCCACTGCCTTGGACCTTACAGCAGCTGAGACCACACTGGAGCCAGGAGCATGACAATTGATCTTTCTCTCTTTCTTTCTCTCTTTCTTCTCCTAACTTCCTCTTCTTGAAATCTGGATAAATTGAATTTGGATGGGTTAGAGTTTGCTAAGTCACTGCTTTGTGAAGTGCTTTAATTGGATATTTGCTTTAAAAATCACCAAGTACTTTATTCTCTAAAGTTTGCCAGTAAAAGTTTGCTATTTAACCTCCTGAGAAGTTTGTTGTTTTCTCCCATGTGCCGCAAGAGGGAATCGAAGTACCTAAGCCCCTTTAAAAACTCACTGAGGGAGCTTGGCATGTAACATTTGCATGGCACAGTCAACTGCTGGAAAGCAATATCAGCAACCAGCAGCAAGAATGTGGCAGGAAAAAGCCATATCCTTTCTGCAAGTGTCCACACTGGGACAAATATGCAGTTTCCTTTATTTGTCCTTCCCACGTCCCTCTGCAGGCACAGCCATTTCCAAATCCTCATGTAGGCAGGCTGAGCCCTTTGCTCCCCAGTGGCAGTTGCCTTTCAGAATGGATTCATGAAGAGAGGTTGACATGCTGACACCACAAATCCATCCCAGCTGAGACCTCAATGCCAGTCACCAGGTGATGCCAGCACTACCCCGTAGTGCACATGCCTAGCATGAAGTGCTTCACCTCATTTTGCCAACTCCAATACTGTCACCCAAAGCATTGTGCTGGGAAATGCCAGGATTCCCCAGCCCAGCCCAAAAGCGTCTCCAAGTATGCCTTGGGACCTTCATGTATATCCTCACGGAGGTCTGTCTGTCCCTGTCTGGAACAGGGGACAGCTGGAGCACAGCACTGCTCCTCACACTCTTGCAAGGCACCATGGTCAAGGGAGGTTCCCTTTCCCCTTCTCCTAGCCTTTGGGGTTTCTCTTGGTTGTGTTTAGCTCTGCCTCCCAGGGCAGCTCCTCCCCACTGAGAGCCCAGCCAGCATCAGAGCTCAGCCTCTTACAGCACCCAGTGGGAGCCCACTCTTCCCCATATAGAGCCAGAGAGCAACATGGGGACTGGGGATTCCTGCACCCACAGCCTGGACAAGGGCACAACACCTGCTCATCTCTACTCTCCCTGAGCTGGGCATCTCTGGACCCCTGCTTCTGGATATCTGGATGAGACAGAGCCAGGTTCAGGTCCTCACCAACTCAGCTGAACAGTACAGGTACCATCCCCTGGACACAGCACATGAGGCTCCATGTGCCCAAGCCAAGGATTTGGCCCCTCCTAAGTCCAAGTGATTGTGATTTTATGATTTTATCAGTGTTTCAGCCTGTGCCGGTGCTCTAAGATAGGACTTAAAGGGCTTTGCCTGGGGGAGGGGGGAAAGCTGTCACAGACATCTTTTATGAAAAATCCTTTCCTTAGGATTTTTCCTCCTGAGAAGCTGAGAGGCCTCAGGAACAAAATGTAAACAACGGTTATCTGCTGCTGTGGAATGCAACAGGTGGATCTTTGATTGGCCCATGTTGGTTGTTTCTAATTAATGGCCAATCACAGCCCAGCTGGCCTGGACAGAAAGTCTGAGCCACAAGCCTTTGTTATCATTCTTTTCTATTCTATTCTTGGCTAGCCTTCTGATAAAATCCTTTCTTCTATTCTTTTAGTATAGTTTTAATGTCATACATATCATAAAATAATAAATCAAGCCTTCTGAAACATGGAGTCAAATCCTTGTCTCTTCCCTCATCCTAAGACCCCTGTGAACACGGTCACAGAGAGCCCAGCAAGAGCTCCTCCTGCTCTGCCCTGTTCCTGCCAAAATCCCAGGCCCCCTTGATGAAGAAGGCAGGAGAGGACCTGTGGTTTAGCCAGGGCCTCCCAACATCTGGGTTAAAAGCTATTCCAGGCAGTTTTCTTCTCTTCCTCCAGCCCAGCGAGGTCTGGGGAAGGGCACTACACTTCAATGGCCATGATACACCTGGTGCCAAAGGACCTGAAAGGAGGGAGCATGATTCAGGTGCTGAGGCAGAGAGACAGTGCATTCCTCAGGGACACCAAGACACCAGACCCTGATTTGAGATGACACAGCCAGGCCCGGGGGTATGTGTGGAGGTGTGTGTGTGTGAGAGAGAGAGACTTGGCTTACCTGCTGGTTTCATTCCTATTAGCACATCCAGGGGAAACCCAGGATTAATAGACCATAGTCTCACTCTGGTGGCAACAGAGCAGGATGGCGGGTGAGGAAGGATTCCTGTCTGGGCAATGCAGCAACTGTATCACATGCCAGGCTGCAGCCTGCAAAAGGATCTGTTGCTATTTTAGCTGTACTGTACCAGCCAGAAAGGAAGCAGGATGGGTGTGGGAGCAGCTTTGCCAGCCAGGGGAGCATCTGCCAAGGGGCAGGACAGGCAGAGCCCTTGGAGAGACTGTCAGGGCTGGAAGCACAGCACTGCTGCAGGGAGAAGAGCAAGAGCTGTATCCGAAGGGGCCATGCTTTCCTAGTGGGTGTCACCGCAACAAGCCCCGTCCTGGTAATAATTACTATTGACTCTATGATTCATAGAAGGTTGATTATTTCTCTTTATTATATATATCATTATTAAGAAACCTATTGCTTTTATAGACAGTTATGATACAGATGGACCTAACTGGTCCGTCAATCATAACACTATCACCATTGGCTAATTAAGAAACTACCCTTTGGTAAAAAAAACTCCATAACACATTCCACATGTTCAAAACAACAGGTGCAGCAGGTTAAGATAAGAATTATTTATCATTCTTTTCTCTGATCTTCTCACAGCCTTTTCCCAGAAAGGCCTGGGAAAGTTATGTGTTGCTCTCTGTGGCCAGAGCTGCTGCCACAAGTGGGGATCCATGCAGCTTCCCAGAGCAGCACTGCCAGCCAGTCAGGGGTACACAAATGGGTCTGGGCATTGCTGCTTGGGGAAGCCTGGGGGCTGGCAGGGCCAAGAGGGCTCCTTGAACCATTTAGACCACCAAAAAAATCCCAAACCAATCCCCAACTGACTTTTGCTGCCTTTGTCTCTCCCACTCCCTCTCCTGGGAAGTGCTGAGGAGACTTTTGCGGTCTCACCAGGGGTGAAACAGGAACGACATAGTTAGGAAAGACAGCAGCAGTTGTTCATATAATCAAATAATCATCCTCTATGAGCAGAGCACAAGGCAAGAAAAGAGTGTGGCAGGATGTCTACCCCTCCTCCTCTCTACCACAGATGGTTGGTGCAGATATGGAAGAGATAACCCAGGGTGAAAAGCCCAGCAAGGGGTCATCTCTGGCACCAAAAGGGCTCAGGCCTCAGCTAAGAATCAACATCTTAGTCTGGAGAGCAGATGTGGAAAGAGAGAAAAGAAATATTCCTGAGAGACACTGTTTTACAAACTATAAAAGACACACAGATCATCACAGAGGCAGAAGCCTCTTACACACATTCTGACAAGCATTTGAGACTTCTCCCCAGAGTTTGGACACAGAGTCCATGGTTATTTTCCTGGGAATTGAGGGAAAGGATCTCGATGTGTGGCTCACCAACAACTGGATTGTAAGAAACATTGAATCCTAAGTTATATTATTTCTTCACTAACTGTAACATTAATAGGTACTTTTAACCCTGTACTCTATATACCTACTAGTAGTTTCTTTTTTGTCATTATTCCTGTGTAGTATATAGTTTAGTTTAAGTCTTATGTCTGTTAGTTTTATGCTATTAAATAAATAATTCATTGTATAATAGACCGAATCAGCCATTATTAAAGAACTTGCGGACAAGAGTGGGTTTTAGGGTACTGGCCACCTCAATAAAGCTGCTGCCTGCTGCCAGAGGCCTGGGCAAAAGACAAGGACTTGTCTAAACCCCCACATCCATTTGTAACAAAGATGCAACAGAAACTGCTGGAAACAGCCTGGAGCATGTCACAGCTCCATCAGTCCTATCTGAACCCAAGGAGAAGGAAGGAAATCTAACCAGTGGAAGTGCAAACCCACAAGCTCCCTAGCACAGGCTAAGACCAGAGCTTGAGAAGTGCCTGCAGGCAGAAATTTTCCATGACACCCCTGAAGGACAGTGGCCTCAGCAGCAATGTTGCCACCAGAGAAGGGTTTCTGCGCAGCCTGATAGATCAGGCATACCACCATCAGAAGAGAGACAGATGCATGAGGCTGGGGACCATTTCTACACTGTCCCTGTGAGAGTTAGCAATCCTGGAGAGAAGCTGGTAAAAGAGATGCCACTGGAGGAAACTGTGCCTGAAGGGAAAGGCAACCAGTGTGAATGTGTCTGGCACTCCCCTGGGACTTAGACCAGGGAGGAAGGGGCTCACACTTGGTGGAAACAAGGGGAGAGGGGAGGAGGAAGGATGCAGAGGAAGGGAGCATCCTTGCCCCACTGCAAGGGCAAGTGCTGCTCTCAGAGGTCCTCAGGAGGCCTCCTGCCATGCCAGATTTATGCAGCCACAGAGCCTCGCTCAGTGCTGGCCCCTGTGCTGATAACAGGGAGGAAGCCTGAGCCCAGAGGGGAAGGATGGGGCAAGAGGCAGTGTCCATGTTAGGAGTGTGAACTCCTAGAAAACACCAGACAGTTTCTACAGAGACAACACCAACATCTCCCTCTGCCCTGCAGCATCCATATCTGGGACGCGCTGCTGCTGCCTTTCCTCCCATCCCACAGGAGGGGACACTCACTGGATACAGAAGATCCCAGGAATAGAGTGGCCTTCCCTTCAGGGTGCCCTGCTGGGACTCCAGGCTACAGCAGGCTGAGTGCCCAACTGCCCCATGGCTTCCCAGGGGCTGAGGTCTGCCTAGTGGTGTGCGGTGCCTCCCTAGGCCCACAGGCAGGTGCTGTAGGAGGCAATGTGGGAACTGAGTGCTTCCACTCAGTCAACCCAGGATAACACAATGAAATCTCTCCCAAGAGCTTGGGGCTGCTCCCAACTCTGGGGGCTTACCCCTGCTCCGTCCAATGTCCTTAGTCTTGGCACGGATCACACACTTTGCCTGGGTGTCTTGTGTGCAGGCAGTGACACTGACAATAACCTGTGGCTGGGAAGGGGGTTCACAGGGTCTGCAGACAGATCCTATTAAGCAACAGCCACCTGTGTAAAGTTTTCCTACACATCCAACCCCTCTCCACCAGTCTCCCCTCCATGCATAGCTGCTCCTCTCCCCAGGAAAATGCAGTCAAAAAATAAAAAGCAGCTTAAAATCCAGATCTCCAAAGCTGGCAGCACCCCATGCCCACCCAGCCCAGCAGGCTCAAACCTCAGCAATACAGCTCATGGCTGTCCAGTTCCATCATTTGACTGGGAGCCCAGGAAACCTACAGTACACAGGTCAGGGAAATCCCATGCAGCAGCTGCTTACAGGGAGGACAGCCCAAGTTGATGACAGACTTTTGTTTCTGTCTTGCTCTCTGCCAGAGGACGAAGGGAGGGGTAGGGGACAGTGAGCAACTATAACACCCCTAGGAGGGATGTCACAGCCATGTTAATCACTTTGAATTCCAGACAGCATGGACCTGGGGATTGCAAATGGAGATGCTCAAAGCTCTAAAATAATTGGATTGTTTCGCAAGAGCCGAGTCCAGAATCCAGCACAGGAATTTAGTCCCTGCTGGAAGTTGAGAGATCAAATACAAAGAGAGGCAGGTGCAGCACAAGCAATTCTCAGCCAACACTGTATCCAGCTCCATAACCTTTGGCACTGCTTTAATCTCAGGTGCCCTCCCAACAGGAACAAGGGTGAGGGAGGACCACAGTGGAGAGCCCATGCCCCTAGTGGAGCCCAGCTGGGGACTGGCTCTCCCTTCCCATCCAACCTACTCTATTCGTGACAAGGTGCAGAAGCGTTGCCAATGCAAAAGAGGATTTTGTGGGGGAGACAAGTAGCTTCAAAGCCTTGCTCGACCAGAGGAACAGTCTATAGAAAGGAGACCCCTGAAGCTGCCATTTGGCCTCCACTGCTCTTCAGGGGAGATGCCTGGCCTGTCAGGCTTCCTAGCCTGCATCACATTCCTGGTGAGATGCACACATGGTACATGTTTGTGTTACCAAACAAGTTATATTTCTTTAAAAAGGAGCCTAGGCAGCAGTGGGGGGGGAAATGTGAGGACTTAATCAACAAGAAAAGAGATTTAATCCATGAAATAGATAGCAGCTAACAAGCAAGCTCTGGGTGATGTCCATGTGTTAGAAAAACAAATTAAAAGCTTAGGGCCTGACATGCTTCAATGCTCTCAAAATTGGGGAACAAAGTTAACAAAGTCTGGGAGAGAAATTTATTGTTGAGACCAGGACACCAAGAATGCAGAATTCATAAACCACAAAGACATGTTACAGAAGCCAGAGATGAAGAAGAAACAAAGACAATTACTGAGGCTCTTCCTGTATGGGAAAAAGGTAATAAAAAGACTGAAAATGTGGACTAATTAGCATGAGAAGTGAGAAATCAATAACCAGTAGAAATTATGCCATTTAGGTTTTGCCTTTTTTTTCCTTTTATATGTTCTCTGTATTCTTCACACATGTATTTGTAACTCTGTCACCCATTGTATTAGTAGCTAGTTTTCCCAGTACTTTTCCACGGCCTTTGCCTAGGCAGAAAGACAAAACAAATTCCAGAGTTCCAAGACCCAGGGGGCACAAGGCTCTGTGCTGTCTTGGTTCTTCCTGGGAACCAAGGCTGAGAACAACTCTTCAAGATACATTCTCATGGACAAAGTACAACTAGTGCTGAAGGGAGGGGCTCCAGAGAAGGGGCTTTACCTGGGGGGGATTTTCATCACCACTTGTCCTCCTAATTGGTGCTTTTCATCAATTATGCTAATTTCCTAAAACCTATAAAAATGCACTCACCCCTGGGGGGTAGTGGGCTTTTGTGGACACCTTTCCATAACTGCCTCTGAAGGCCTTCAAATAAAGATCCCCTTTTATATTACCTCCTTACTAAAATTATCTTGAGTTTCATTTCCAGGTTGGGAAAAAGGCAAAATAGAATACTAATTAATGAAGAGAGGTACAAAATTTGTAAGGCAATGAGCACTAATTCTGTTGTTTGCTAAAATGTATCAATATTTAAAAGTTTTGATAACTGATGTATATGTTTTGTGGAGTGATTCTCATGTACCTTCAACGCTGAATAAAGTAATGTTGGCTTTATAACCTAACAAACTGGTTGAAGAGTTTATTTCCTGGTTTTTGGTGACATAAGCTTCTGCTCAGTGCCTCAATGGCAATGAAAAGGCACAGAGGCTTCTGCCAGAAAACAAAGGGGCAGCGACAGAGCTGGGGATGGGGAAAACTCTTCGCTGCCCAAAAGAATCCCTGCTGAAGCAGCAGGATGCTGCTGGGCTCCATCATGATTATTCACCCCTGCAAGCCCAAGGCAGCACCCACTTGCTCAGCACAGGGAGCCTGGAGGGTGGGCCAGCCCCTACTCCCTTCCCCAAGGCAGCATGGGGTGGGAAGTGCTGGAGGATGAAAGCCAAGCCCAGGACAACAGCTGGCCACAAGTAGCAAATTCCTCTGGGCTGACTTTGCTTCATAAAATGCTATATGTTTTCACCTCAGGGTAGCTGCTGTGCACCACTGCTGCAGGGGACAAGGCACAGCCAGCACTGTGACTGAAAGCTTTACTCCAGAGGAATTTGTGGAGCCCAAGGGCTGTGACAGAGCAGCTGTGGCAGTCACCCCGGGGCAACAAAGGAAGCACCCACAGCTTTACTGCAGCAAAAGCAAGCCTCTGGCAGCGCAGGGGCTGGGATGTGTTGGCCGGCTCCATTCCAGTCCTCCCATCCCTCTCCAAGGCACAGTGGCCTGAGGGATAGGAACCTCAGCCACTGGATGACCACAGAGACTGGCTACTCCATTCCAGACCTCGCTAACAACTGCTACTGATGGAAAATTTTCTGTGGAAGAATGGATTGTAAGAGAACAGAGATAGTGCTGAAGGCAATCTCACCCCTGAGGAGTTGCAGCTGTACTAATTACCAAAGAGTGGGAACAGCCTTGCCCTTAATAGGTCACAGCTATGTCCAATAAGAATGGGTGTTGTAAAAGAGTGAGCTGGTTGAGAATGGAGTTGGAGTTTGTTAGTTGTGCTGTAAGGAGGAAGGGTTAGGCAATCATGCAAGGGACAGGAAGGTGTTAGCCAGTCATGCAGAAGGAAGAGAGAAGGAGTCAGTGTTGCAAGGAGCTGCCTGTGGGAAGTCACAGAGAAAAGGTATGAAAGTTTTACAGTAGGATAATAAGCTGGCAGTGACAGTCAATTTTCATCCACTGTTGACTGGTGCCAAGCACCAACACCAACAATTGGGGCCCTGTGTGAGGATGAGTGCCGATAGTTTTCCGCTGTTGGGGATAGCAAAGTCACATGAGAAGCCAAATGGGTCCTGGTGGAGGGGAGGGGTCTCTTGTGTTTGGATGACATCTGAGGTCTCCAGCCATAACTGGGTGTTAAGATCCAATTATTGAGGATGCCTTTGCCTGAATTAAGGTGTAAATGAGACCATATGCTGAAGTCAATAGTATGGATTTTATTTAACAGTAAAATGTGAGGTAGAGAGATAGAAAGAAATAGAAATGAGAGGATAGAGAGAGATTAAGCAGAAGATAGTAACCACCTCTGGATCCAGTGGCATCACGTTTGTCCTTTGTTACCCTGGGCTTCCCATTGATGGGCGTCCCAAGGTCATTAAAAACTTTTCACTATTTATACATTTTTGCAAACAAATGAATGCTTACTGACTGCATTTCTCTTATTCTATTGGCTAAACAGTTCCCTTGCTTTTAATGCTAATTAGTGCTTTTGAGTTGGTGGGTTTCTTGAGTTGGTGGGCTGCAATCTCCCCCTGCCAGAATTACTTTATACCAAATCAGAGCTGATTTCAGCACAGTTTCAGAGTTGTTTTTCCTTGTGGATTCTTCATGTCCATTATCAGTGATACATTCTTCTCCCTCAGCTTTGTTTACCTCCCTCTAGGCTTGAGATAACGCTTGGACAATAGTACCATTTTTATCTTATCACCGTGGCTTAATTTACAGTCCAAGTTCTAGATATCCTCAGAGGCATATTTGGGAGGGGGATGGAATGAGGGGCACTTCCATTGTAGCAAGTGAGCAGTTGCTTCTTTACAGTTTGCCACAGTGGGAGTCCTTCTGTGGTAATAGTGTTTGAGACAGGCAACTGTGATCTTTAAATCCTTACACTGGGGCACCAATGCACTACCATGTTTCTAGGTTTCAAGTTCAGTAAGGACATTTGTCCAAGGGAGAGATCCCACATGTCCAAGCAGGACTAGACCCTTGCCATACTAAGTGATACATAGATGTTGTCATTAACTGTCCTCTTTATCTGATATCCCAAGAGGAGTGATGCCCTGGGGTTGGTATCTGCATCAGAAGCCCTGGGGAACCCTATCTCAATCTGTTTAACTCCGCCCCTGTCCCAGGCCATGTGCCACAGGAAGCAAGATCTAATCATACAGTGTGAACAGCCCAGTCCACTCTCCATAACTACAGAGTACAAAAAAGGGGCTCTGGGGTGTGGAGACCCTGAGAGGCATTCCCTGGGTCAGAGAGATGCAAGAAGCTTCCTTCAAAAGCTGTTCCACCCCATTGGCTCCTTCTCTTGTTCCTATGTCCCTCAGCCACTCCCTCCCTATTCCCATATTGGGCCTCATCTTTGTACTGCCCTAATGCCACTGTTTAGCCCTTACCTCTCGATACACAGAAACCTGAACTCTCCCCATGAGTCTGGCCCTTGGACCCTGAGCATCTTATTGCATGGCTGAATTAAACATCTGTGGATACTATGCAAAGGCCCTTTTTGCTTCCTTACCCTGGACTTTATTAGCAGCAATTTTGGCTGCAACACTGGGGGGTGTTGATACTTTGTGAGTTGGGAGAAGACAGCATGGCAATCAGCAGGTGATAGCACCCTTTTTGTTCCCACCTCTGCTGTTTCATCTTTTCTCCCTCTGGTCACCACTGCATATAGCCACAGCAAACCACAGCCCCATCTTCCCTCCTTACCGAGCCAGCTCCTTCTGTACTCCAGTGCCCTGTGGGATCTCATCCTGCTGGGATTCCTTACCTCAGATGCTTTTACAGAGGGTTTTGGCCATAAACCATGGCAGGCAGGGCACTGAGGGGAGGGGACACCTGACCAGGCCACGGTGGGAAGAATAGAGTCATGGGAATTAGTAGTATGCTAATAGAACCATCCCATATTTGGTCAAGTTTCCAGTTCTTGTTTCCAGTTGGCTCTATGCCTAGTTCAAATAAGGTCATATCCTGAGTGCATGTTGTGATTGGACCTGTGTCCCTATACCTGGCTACATTTGCCCCATGTTTGTATCCTCATGGGATTCCCTTTTTATATCACATGGTCTTTCCCTCCCCCAAAAACCCCCAGTGGTGATGGTTTGTCCCAGGTTTACTCCTCCCCTTGCCCCCTCCTCACTTGTATCCCACTGGCTGTGGTCCTTTTCCTCCGCCCCTCATTCCCCTGGGTTTAAAAGTCTCCTGCCATGAGGTATTGCCCTCTTTTCCATCTGGGGGAGTCACCTGGATGATCTGGTGTCTCCTATCAAGGAAATAAATTTAGGACTTAGTCCCCACGTGGAGAAGAGCGCTTCTCGTCTTTTGCCTTTTGTCCTATGTAAGATTGTGTGGGCTGGGGTCCATAGCTAGCCAGGTTGGACCCAAACAGCCTACCAGGCACAGATTCTTACACCCCCCAGGGGTCTTTGGAATCTAGTCTCTGTACCTGCGCCACATTTGTTATTTTTGTTATTAAAGTTTTTATTTTCTGGGCTAGTTCCTTTGTTCCCATCCCTCTTTATTAGCCAGCTCCTCCTGGCTAAACCATGCAGGGGGATCACAGTGGGCTTCTAAGCTCATAGTGCCCTGTACCCATCCACACTGCATGATCCTGAATGAGCAATCCTTCACCTTCCCCACATCTTTCACATGGCAGCCAGGCTCTGCATCTCCTTAAGTGTGCTCCTCTTTGCTCCCACCCAAACACCATCCTCCTCCACCATCAGACTCTGCCCTGTTTACATGCGTTCCTGTGCATATTCCCAATGTCCCCAGCTCTTTATTTGTGCTCTGTTGCCTCCTGATCGCTGCAGCTCATTTCATAACTTACCCTGGTTTCCCTCCATCCCCAACTGCCACCCACCCACAGCCCTGTCAGCCTGAGCCTCCTTGCACACACTCCACTAACGAGTCTCCAACACCCACCTGGGAGAGCCACAGCAACATCACTTTTCCTTACCTCCCCTGAACAGTCACCAGGGCATCCTAGAGCAGCAGAGAAGGTCCTGGGGATGCTGCATTACCCTGAGCAGCTCCGGACACAGGCATCAAAGCTTGTCCCCACCACAACCCCACTTGCGATATGCTTCCTTTTACTTTAAAAGCATTCCAAGGGAGGTGCTTAGGCACAGGCACTCGGACCATCTGCTCAGTGTTACCAAGCTGCAGCCTGCAGATAAGGTTGCAGCAGCTGTGGGGACATTCAGCATCATTTCCACTCCCTATACTATACATCTATGTGGCGCAGGGGGAGGAGATATGACGCATACACAGTTGTGTACACCCACCCAACTCACTCCTTTCTGGATGTGATTTAGAAAGTATCAAGTCTAACACAAGCCAGAGTGGTGACATGGGTTGGGCAGGGATTTGGACTGTAAGGGTGAGGCTTGATTGCAAAGAGCTGGACACATCGAGGGCTACTGGAAAGAAAAAAACATTTCCACCGTGAATTCAATGTCCTGTGCCTTGTAAGGCAAAGTCTCTCCTTTGTGTAGGACTGAAGGTGAGAGAGAAACACCCTGATGGCATTAGGAAAAGGGTGTCACAGCTGTCTCCTGAGCCCTCATACTGTTGCCTATAGTGGAGGCAAACACACATGAGCTCAAGGAAAAGGAAATGAGGGTATGAGGGACTGGCATGTCTGACTGCAGGCATACCCAAGTGCAGTGCAGCGGGAAGCACACAGTCCAACAGCCCAGCTCCTATTTCACCTCATGGAATCAGCAAACATTCCAGTCCACATGCCTCAAACCACCTGCAGGGTCCTGCTGACAGCAGAGCCGTCTGCCTGGTGCATCTGCCATCCCCTCAACAGGGGCTGTGCTCCTGCAGGATATCCAAGAAATGCAAAAGTTCCCAGAGCAGTATTGATTAACAAGTGGACTGCGAGGGGAAGGTAGAGGGCACAACACTGACCAAGACAACTGTCCTGGGGTGACTTTATGATGCTTGTATCCCCATTCATCTGTTTAGCCCAGAAATAAGTTTTGCACCTTTAAGACTGGTTCTGAGAGCAAAGGAGAGGAGAGAAGAAGTGCGGAGTTTGTTATCAGAAACTGCACTTGCTCCTCTGCATCCTTCTCCTGGACTGTGTTGTCTGCAGAACGGGCAGACAGCGGGACAGAGCTCTCCTTTACTTTTAGTTAGTTTTTAGCTAGCTGAGGCAGAGAAGTTCCCTGGACTGTGTTTTTTTTTCTTTTTCTTGGAACTGTTTGAACCTGCTCCGGACTGAAAACCCAGAAGAGCACCAGGAGCTCATACCTGCGGCCCACCGAGGCCTGGCCTGGGCCACAGCATTTTCCAGCGCCGGAGGGACTGATAACAGACTGAGTGAGCTGAGCTGCAACCCACGAAAAGGACTTTCTGAATTGGTCATCTCTTCAGAGCAGCAAGAGGTTTTATTGTTTAATATTGTTCATTTTTTGTGCTGGTGAATGCTTTGCCTGTTAAATAAACAGTTTTTTTTCCATTTTTCTCTGAGGAAATCTTTTCCTGAACCAGTTGGGGGAGGGGTCACTACAACTTGCTTCCTAGAGGAACTCCTTTAGAGGTTTTCTCCCAAATTTGCCCTAAACCGGGACAGCAACAGCCCAGCATCAACGAGCCCAGGGGAAAGGCTGAGAGGAGCAACCTAAGAAGGGATCTGGGTTAAACATAAGCTCATGGGAACATCCTCCCAGCCTCTGCTGGACAAGGAGGCAGATGTAGCTATGGCTGTGGCTCAGTTTTGTGGATCAGGCTGCCCCTGGCTGTGCCTCTTCCCAGTTTGACTCTCCAGGGTAGAGAGCTTTCAGGAAGTCAGAAAGGGATTTTTTTCTAAGAATGTCTATAAGTCTCTCAGCATCAACTAGTGCCACTGCCCTTGCCGAGCCTACAGGCTTTGCCCGGGCTTCAGGTCTTGAATGTGGACAACACAAGCTATGCACATTTTTGCAAAATGTGAAATATGTCAGGATTATCTTAAGTTAGGATGTTCTTTGATGTTTGATCTTTGCATACTTTCAAGTCCAATTAGCAAGAAATTAAACTTAATCAGTGGAACAGACAGCAGCCAGCATCCTTTAGTCAAGAACATCCCAGAACTAACAAGCTTTAAGGATGTAGTAAACCAAGATTTTGATGTATGTTGGTGTAAAAGTTGCCAACTTGGCAAAATACTCAAGGTCCATGCATCCCTTAGCTGAACTGTGTTAGTTATAATACTAAAAATCATGCCTACAGGTCAAAAAGGCCCCTGCTTGGTGAAGACCCTTCCCTTGAGCACATGTAGAAGTTAGCTGGGATTACATAACTTGTATGGAAATTACTAACCAATCATAGTAGAGGGGTTGTAATTGGAAAATTACTTACTATGAATTTCTGTGTATAAATAATGGTGCAGAATGTCCAGTGGGCATCCTTGATTTGTGGAATGCCACCAAGCACCCAGGCTTGTGCAACTCTAAAATAAATAATCAGTGTCTCTCTTGAGTGTGCAATTACTGGTTTGTTGCACACCAGATAATTAATCCAATTTTGTAGACAACAGTTTTTCATGACCCAGTGTCGCAGACATCCTTTTGTGAAA
>NW_005055006.1:29727-31180 GCF_000277835.1 Geospiza fortis
GATTGGCCCATCTTGGATGTTTATAATTAATGGCCAATCAAGGGCCAAGCTATCTCAGACAGAGTCCAAGAGAGCTTCTTTTGTTATCATTCTTTTCTATTCTATTCTTAGCTAGCCTTCTGAGGAAACCTTTCCTTCTATTTCTTTTTAGTATAGTTGTAATGTAATATATATATATATCATAAAATAATAAATCAAGCCTTCTGAACATGGAGTCAACGTTCTCGTCTCTTCCCTCATCCAAGAACCCTTGTGACCACTGTCACAACCCAGATGGGACAGCATTGAGCCTTGCCCAGATCGACTTGCTGGCTACTGTTGGGGAGAGGCTGCTCTCCAGACTTCAGTGTGCACCGACCTTCTGATTGGGGACTCCATGAGTATTCTCCCCCTCTGGGAGTGGGTAAGCAACTCAAAGGTGCAAAGCCTGAAAAGAGACATTGTATAAGGTACAAAAGGGGGTGATAAAATATTGTGGAATTGGTATTGTGTAGTAGAATTTTTAAAAATTCATACATGCTTGACAGTGGTAACTGGAGTGTATTGAAGTAATGGTTAAGAATGTTCTTTTTGGGTAATAATATGGGAACAGGGCAGTCAGTCAAACCATCTTCTTGTTCTCTGTTAGGATGTATTTTGAAACATTGGAATAAGTTTGGTGGAGACCCTCTTACAAAGAGGAAATGAGGGGAATAACGTTCTCTATGGTGGCCAAAATATAAATTGGATGGTGAGGAAAAATGGCCAGAAATGTGAACATTAAATTATAATACCATGTGTATTTGGTTTTCATGGCCTGGTTTTGGTAGCAGGGTGGCTACCGAGGTGACTTCTGTGAGAAACTGCTAGAAGGTTCCTCCATGTCTGGTAGAGCCAACCCCTGGTGTCTCCAAAGATGGATGTGCCACTGATCAAGGCTGGACCAATTAGAAATGCGCAGTTTTAATTGCAGCTAGAGAAGAGTGGAGTGAGAATATGTGATAAGAACAACTCTGCAGACTCTGAGGTCAGTGAAGAAGGAGGGGGAGGAGGTGCTCCAGGCCCTGGAACCGAGATTCCTCTGCAGTCCATGGTGAAGACCATGGTGAAGGAGGCTGTCCCCCTGCAGCCCATAGAGATCAATGGGAATGCAGGGATCCACCTGCAACCTGTGGAGGAGACCCATGCTGGAGCAGGTAGATGCCTGAAAGAAAGCTGTGACCCTATGGGAGGCCCGTAGAGAGGAGCCCTTGCCGGAGCAGCCTGTCCTCAGAGGACTGCACCCCATGGAAGAGTGACTCACACCGCAGCAGTTTTGGGAGGACTACTGCTTGTGAGATTGGAGCCACGCTGGAGAAGTTTGTGGAGAACTGTCTCCCATGGGAGGGACCCCACGGTGGCACAGGGGAACAACTCCTCTCCCTGAGTAGCAGGAGAAATAATGGGCAATGAACTGACCATAACCCCCATTCCC
>NW_005055007.1:0-560 GCF_000277835.1 Geospiza fortis
TCCTCTGGGAATCCAGTGGGAAAAAGGTTGTCCTGGTGTTCCAAAATCTCAGAGTATATCCAGGATGGAATGCTTGGCTCCTACCCCTGGGTGGAGCTTCTCACAAGGGGATGCTGTAATTTTATCAGTCATGCAGTGACACTCAATGGCCCATTAACAGCAGATGTCTCCCTAGAGGAAGGATTGGTTTGTGGAAGAGATAAAGAAAGATGCCCAATTAACAGAAGATAACTTCCACACTTCTAACAGATGGTAAAGAGAATACACACATTACCTTGCAATCTAGGACAAGCGGGTTGTTCCCAATCTAGAGAAACTACATTACCAGCTGAAGTCCAGTAAAACCCCTCTAAATAAACCCATTTATACCCTCTATCTATCCAGTGATTGACTGGATTGACAAACTTCCAGGGGTCAAGCTCGACCCACTGAGGCAGTGGAATCCCCTCTGTTTTTCCAGCTACAGTTAGAACATGCATGATCTACACAAACACATTTAAACACAATATGTGTCCTGACCCACACTTCTCTGCTTGCGCTGCTTCTTCCCCACTGCCTCC
>NW_005055007.1:600-6495 GCF_000277835.1 Geospiza fortis
CCCAGCCACTGCCCTGGGCCTCACTCGGCCACCTCAGTCACGGCTTGAGCCTCCCCCCGCCCCCTCTTTCATATAACTGAGCCCACAAAGCCACTCACACAATCACAAAACCCCACTAAATTAACCACAATGTCTGGACACCACAAGCACACAATAGCAGTAAGTAGAACAGCAGCACTAAGGTCCAGATCCACTTGTCTCACCCCCAGAGTCAGTAGTGGTCACACAATCAATCAGTGAATCCCTTCAGTAGCTGCTTTATCAAGAAGCAAACCTTTCCCCCTCCCGCCGGCCATGCTTGGCCGGTGGTTGCTTGCAAACTGCAAACCTTTACTCACACAAGGACTGAGTTGTGCGCCAGAAGTCTCGGAGTGGCTTACCAGTAGCCCTTTTGGCCAAGATCCCTTTTAAGCTTGATACACACCATTTATCTCCACATACCAGCAGGCCAGTTGTCTATCTCCACAGGGGGGGCGAGCTGGGACGCAGAGCCCCTCCAGGGAAAGTCCCCCAGAGTGCACCAAGGAGGTCTGCCTCCCCGCCCTGCCTCTGCGGAGGACAGAGATGATCTCCTGACTGGCATGCCAGAAAAATGATTTGCAGCGTCGTCGTGAAGTAGGTATGTATCTTTATTCTGCACCTGGTGCATGCAGGATCACTCCTCAAAGAACATGCACACTCCCTTTTCTCCCCTAACCTGTTGCATATGCATTAAGTTTCACAATAGGTCCATACATATTAATTTACTAGCCCTGCTTCACATTATAATTAGTCATTACAGTTAGTGCTTATCAGTCCTCCCGAAGAGATTTCTCTGCTCTCTGGTCTTTCATCTGTCTCCCCAGGATCTTGGCAGCCTCAGTTTTGGTTTGCTTCTCCTTTCAAGGTCTAAGGGGCCCCTCTTATCTCCCTCTAGCTTGGAAGCAAACACTCCTTTCACCTTGTTTGGGTCAGTTTTGCATTCTCTTGTCTACAGGCTTCTGTGAGCACAGCAACTTAACAGACTAAACAAGTTAAAACAATGCACTTCATCTATGCTGAAACAGAGTGGAATTTTTTAAGAGTAGAAATCTTTTTTAGATTTAGGTGAAATGTGACATTTTTGAATTATTAAGACCGTAGCTTACAAGCATAGCTGTTTTTAACTTCTTTGGTCTGCGTTCAAGACAGCCCGCTCTTGCGAAAAAAACCTATGCTTGAAAAACTGCTTCAGCCGAAAGACTGAGATAAGAGGGGCCCCTTGAACTTTGAAACAGATGGAGGCCAGGGCTGAGGCTGTGAGAAACAGAGCAGGGTGACCCAGGAGTTCTTTCTGTACTTTCTGATAAAAAACTAGCTGCAGAGTGTAACTAGCTGCAAGTGTAACATGAAATCAGTAAACTGAATATGTATGAATCTATTGTGAAATTCTATGCATATGAATCAGTAAGGGAGATAAAAAAGAATCGAGAGTTTTCAGGGGTGTGCATGTCCTTTAGGGGGAACAATGATCCCCACATGTGCCCAGCGCTGTAATAAACATACCGGATTTACAACTTTTACAAAGTTGTGGAGTTAGTTTTTCTTTCCACAAATCAATGTGAAATTGATTTCTACCCCAAGTTAATTTCTAACCCCATGTCTCAGAATCAAAAGAAAAACCTCAATTTGTAGAGAATGAAGTTAAGTACTTAGGGCATATAAGAAGTCAAGGGAGCCGGCGATTAAATCCTGAAAGGATCACAGGAATAACCGCACTCCCTCAGCCAAAAACTAAAACAGAGATCAGAAAGCTTTTGGGTTTGCTAGTGTTAAAAATGGAACCAGACTCCCTGAACTAAAAGTGATTTCAGCATTTATTACAATAAAAAGAAAAGGCCTAAAGCAAGGGGACTTGCGGGCTGAGCAGGAGCGTTCCCGTAGAGGATGCTGCAGCATTGGCGCTGGGTCTTCTTCATCAGTGATGTCCCCAATGTTCCAGGTGCAGCAGCACAGCTTCCCTGGGTCAGATGCCCCTTTTTATCCTGTTTTTTGTCCCTTTGGATTGGGTTTTTTTTGGATCCTTTCATTTGCATGAAGGTTTTAGGTGCTTGATTGGCTCATTGCAGTTCTGTCCAGGTTGGCTCATTTTGCTTGGGGAGTGGTGCACTTTACTTAGGTGTAATACGGTATGTTGAGTACCATATTTCTTATAACTACCCCTTTAACCCCTTTTACAATATAGCAACCAAACTAACAGTACATGCTTAACAATTATCAACTATTTTACAACAGTTTCTAACCTATTTTTAACACTAGGATACTGCAGAATCACAATAGAAGGGTACACCCAGGCTGTTAAATTCCTATACAAAAAGTTTGTAAGCTATGAGATTACATGGGGAAAAGATGATGACCAAAGATTTGAAAGTTTTAAACAAAAATTGATTAGTGCTCCTGCTTTAGACAAACCTTTTTTACCTATTTGTAGATGTAGAAAATGAGGTAGCTCATTGTGGATGCTGACAGTCTGGTCAGAGAGAAAGTCAGATAAACTTTCCCAGGTATTTTTCTGGGGGAGCTTGAGAAAGAATTAAAATAATCTTTAATCTTTGCAGCTGGTGTTTTAAACTTGTGGTTTACTTGTAAGATGTTTACAAGAAGGGTGTTGAGATAACAATTTACTGAAAGCACTTAGCAATGGACTAAGACACACTCAATAGCAACAGCAATATTAATAACAAAGGTATAAAAAACCAGAAGGTATTTTACCCACAAAAGGGTGCTCACCACCAGGAACAGAAACAAGATGGCTGATGCTCCCCACAGGTTGCATCTGTATGGCTTCCCCAGACAAAGGCAATATGGCTACCATTCCCACATGCCACCCGATTGCCCCAGGGGTGGAAGCACAGTCCTACCATTTGCCATGGACTGATCCAGACTGCACTAGAAAAAGGGTGAGGCTCCAAAACATCTGCAGTACATCGATGATATTGTGTGGGGGAACATGGCAGAAGTGTTTGAGAAAGGAGAGAAAATCATCTAGATTCTCCTGAAAGCTGGTTTTGTCATCAAGAAGAGCAAAGTTAAGGGACCTGCTCAAGAGATCCAGTTCCTGGAAGTAAAGTGGCAAGATGGACAGTGTCAGATTCCCTCCAAGGTCATCAAAAAGATCACAGTGATGTCTCCACCAACCAACAAGAAGGAAATGCAAGCTTTCCTAGGCACCATAGGCTTTTAGACAATGCATATTACTTAATACAGCCAGATTGTGAGCCCTCTCTACCTGGTTACCTGCAAGAAGAACAATTTCCACTGGGGCCCTGAACAGCAACAAGCCTTTGCTCAGATTAAGCAGGAGACCACTCATAGATTTGTTCATGGGGCAATCAGTTCCAGGTATAATGCACGCCCCTCCATGTGAAAGCAAACTGAGGCCTGCATTCTGCTGCCAAAGAAATGGAGAAAAATGCATTGGCAATGTCTATAGTGGCATACCACTTCGCTCCCTTGGACTCCAGCTCATACTGGAGCTCCAACACATCTAGCACAGCAGCACTCAGTGGTGGAGTCAATTCAAGGCATGATAGTCCACAGTCAATCTCCATTCTCCAGATTTACGCAGAGGCCAAATGGGGCTGTTGAAGGGTGAGTGGGTTTTGCTGACCACCCCTTAGCTCTCCAGTTCACAGATCATTTTGTGGATGGGGATCATGGCATCTTGAGTTGTTCTATACTGTTGGCAGTGCACTGTTGAGGTGGCAGTTGGTACTCATTGCTCTTCCCCCTTCAGAAGGCCTACTGCAGATGGGTTTTTGGATAGTCCAGGCAAGGTGTTCAAATGCTTAATGCCCTCTGTCTCCACAGCAGCTATCCCAAAAGCCCACCTGAGTCCCTTTGGGTTTTTGAAATATCCACTTTGGAGGAAGTCTATGCCTAAAATGCACAGGACCTCTGGGCCGGTGACAATAGGATGTTTCTTCCACTCATTCCCAGTCAGGCTCACATCAGCTTCCACTAAGGTCAAATCCTGTGATCCCCCTGTCACGCCAGCAATAGAAAAAGATTCTGTCCCCAAAGGCAAGATGGCCAGGGAGCTACTGCACCTAACAAAAAACAATGTCAAACAAACCCCGCAAAAGCCAGGCCATCCAAATCATGCCACGCTGCCACCCTCCTGGGCTCAGTTCCACACAGGTGCCTGCACCGCCGCTTCTACTGCTCTGCCGTGCTGGAGGTTACTCTTGCAGGTTGCTTCCACCTCTTCAACTGTTCTTCTGTGCTCTCTTTGGCTTGGCTGGGCCCAGTTGGGGTCCTCTCCGCTCAGCTCAACGGGCTTGTCAGGGCTGGAGTCACCCCCAACAGTCCTCTCCCTATGGCAGCCTCCACACCAGTGCTGTCAGTTCAGCACCACTGTTAATTTGAGCCTTCACCACTTTATCCTTCAGTGTTACCAAATTATAAATTGCCTATACCTGGTGAGATAACACAATGCTTGTTTTCCCAAACTACTGGCCTATGGAAACTGCACAATACCCATTGTGTAATGTCTTGGGGTGACTTTATGGTCTCGTATCCCCTATTGTCTGCTTTAAGCCAGATATAAGTCTGGAACTGGAAGTTCACCAGCCTCAGTGTCCTGCCAACTCAGCCAGGTCACCTGGAACACTGGGGTCTACGACCACCAGTGACCACCAGAGAGACCCCCAGGACAGAAGAACGCGTGTGTTAAGGGGAGGGGAAATATGTTAATGATTTCAGGGAAATTATTATTGTATGTATGTTTAGTCCAGGACAACCAATGAATATGTATGTAGAATACAGAATATAAACAGAAACTGTCCTGTACTCAGCATGCACAGCTTTGGGAGGAGCTATCCCCCATGCATCAGGCCAAATAATAAATGCCTGCTTCTTAATGCTACATTGGTGTTAAGGAGATTTTTTTTGTTTTACCAAATTTTTGGTAATAGAAACACAGTCCCAGTATTTGCCATGGACTGATCCAGACTGAATTGGAAAAGGATGAAGCTCCAGAGCATTTTCAGTACATAGATGACATCATTGTATTGGGAAATATGGCAACAGAAGTATTTGAGAAAGGAAAGATCACCCAGATTCTCCTGGAAGCTGGCTTCACTATCAAAAAGAGTAAAGTCAAGGGACCTGCCCAAGAGATCCAGTTCCTGGAAGTAAAGTGGCAAGATGGACAGCATCAGATTCCCAATAAGGTCATCAATAAGATCACAGTGATGTCTCCACCGACCAACAGAAAGGAAACTCAAGCTTTCCTAGGTGCCATAGGTTTCTGGAGGATGCACATTCCCAAGAACAGTCAGACTGTGAGCCCTCTCTACCTGGTTACCTACAAAAAGAACAATTTCTACTGGGGCCCTGAACAGCAACAAGCCTTCACCCAGTGTAGGAGCGGTTGAGGGTCTCCTGCACGGTCGGGATGGACAGAGACGAGAGATCTCTGAGGCTAGATCGTGGACATGCAGTTTATTGCGAGGGCGTGGGTATAGAGCCCTGCTGGGAGCTGCCAGCCGCAGCTCAGAGCAGGGCCAAGAGAAGAAGAGAGAGAGAGCGAAAAGAGGTGAAAAAAGAGCAAGAAGAAGAAAGCAAGAGAGGGCAAGAAAAGAGAAGCTTAGAGCATAGAAGAGTGAGCAAGTGAGAGAGCGAGGTTCCCGTTACAATGCATTAAATCATCTTCTGTGTTGAATATTCTGATTTTCACTAGCCAATCTAATACAAGATACAAATCCTATAGCATTTACATACAGCCTGTAAGAATCACTACATTACCATATTGTGTTACACTTTAAACCCTAAAAACTACTCTTTGGACCTCTCCTGCCAAGCAGTCAGGGTCTTCTTCTGACCCTTGGACCTGCTTGCTTGGAGAGGGTATTGTTTCATCAAGAAGGGGATTAC
>NW_005055007.1:6532-9404 GCF_000277835.1 Geospiza fortis
GACCAGATGTGAAGAACTTGCTTTACTCTGCAGCCAGGAACAATGGCTTGTCCTGGAGCCTGTGGCAGAAGGTGTCTGGGGAGACTCGAGGTTGATGACTGGGATTCTGGAGGCAATGTTACAGAGGGTCTGAAGCCAACTACACCCCAACAGAGAAGGAAATCCAGGCAGCCTATGAAGGAGTTCAAGTTGCCTCAGAGGGGATCAGCATGGAAGCACAACTCCTCCTGGCGCCCCCACTACCGGTACTGGGGTAGATATTTAAAGGAAAGGTTCTGTCTTCTCACCAAACCACCACCGCCACATGGAGCAAATGGATTGCTCTCATCACACAGTGCGTCCATATTGGAAACCCGAATCACCCTGGGATTTTGGGAATATTAATGAATTGGGTTGAAGGTGAAAACTTTGTTCTGACGGATGAAGAGGAGCAGGAGCAGGAACAGGTGACACATGCTGAGGAAGCTCCACTGTACAACCAACTGCCAGCAGAAGAAACACGCTACGCTCTTTTCACTGACAGTTCCTGTTGTATTGTAGGGTGTCCTGGTTTAGGGCAAATTTGGGAGAAAACCTCCAAAAGGGGCCCCTCCAGAAAGCAAACCCACACAGCCCCTTCCCTCAACCGGTTTGGAAAAATTTCCTCTAAGAGAAGTGAAAAGAACCTGTTTATTTAACAGGCAAAGCGCTCCCCAGCACACAAAATGAACAATACAGGATGACAAAACTCATTTGCTGCTCTGAAGAGACGGCAAATTCAGAAAGTCTCTCCGGTGGGTCGTTGCTCTGTTATCAGTCCTTCTGGCGCTGGGAAAGGCTGCAGAGTAGGCCCTGGCAGGCTACAAAGTGTGAGCTCTCGGTGTTTCCCTCAGCCTGGAGCAGGTTCAAATGGTTCACAGAAAAGGGAAAGAAAAGCAGTCCAGGGAAACCTCGGACTGCCTCATCTAGCTAAACTAACTAACTAAATAAAAAGCAAAAGGAGCACGGTGTTCTGCCCCATCCGTGCCCAGACAACAACAGTGTTCCAGCAGACTGTGTAGGAGTGAGTCCAGTCCCTGATAACAAAATGCTGTGCTTCTTCTTCTCCCCACCTTCGCTCTCAGCCAGTCTTGAAGGCACAGAATATAATATCCAGCATAAACAGAACACACGATTGGGGATACAAGCATCACAACATCACCCTAGGACATAGGCACAAATCAAAAATGGAAAGCAGACATATGGACCCCCATGCGAGAGGTCACAGAAGCTACCGAAGGAGGTGGATTGAGTCAACTTGCTGAACTCAAAGCTGTCCAATTGGCCCTGGACATTGCTGAAAGAGAAAAGTAGCCCAAACTTTACACTGATTCATGGGTGGTAGCCAATGCTTTGTGGGGTTAGTTGGAAAGGTGGAAGAAGTCCAACTGGCAGCATAGGGAAAAACCAATCTGGGCTGCTGATGAGCAACTTGGGTAGAGAAGCCAACTGTGAAAGTCCGTCATGTGGATGCATCACCGTGTCCCCAAGAGTTGGGCTAATGGGGAGCACCGAAACAATGATCAGGTGGCAAAAATAGAGATGTCAAAGACTTGGATTGGCAACGCAAGGGAGAGTTGTTCCAAGCTCAATGGGACCATGATGCCTCAGGCCATCAGGGCAGAGATGCCACCTATAAGTGGGCACGAGACTAAGGGGTGGATTTAATCATGGACAGTATCTCCCAGGTTATCCATGATTGTGAGACATGCACTACAATCAAGCAGGCCAAGCAGGTAAAGCTCCTGTGGTATGGTGGGCAGTGGTCCAAATATAAGTATGGGGAGGCCTGGAAGATTGGTTATAACACACTGCCTCAAACCTGACAAGGCAGGCACTAAGTGCTCACAATGGTAGAAGCCACCTCAGGATGTTTGGAGACCTACCTTGTGCCTCATGCTACTGCCCATAACATCCTGGGACTTGAAAAGCAGGTCCTTTGGAGGCATGGTATCCCCAAGAGAATTGAGTCCAACAATGGGACTCATTTCAAGAACAGTCTTATCAACACCATGGTTTTGAGTGGGTGCACCACATTCCTTACCATGCAGCAGCTGCTGGGAAACTTGAGCGGTACAATGGCCTGCTTTAAACCACCTTGAAGGCACTGGGCAGGGGGACTTTTAAAAACTGGGAGATGCATTTAGCAAAGGCCACCTGTTTAGTAAACACCAGAGGTTCCACCAATCAAGCTGGCCCTGCCCAATCTGAACCCCTGCATACAACAGATGGAGATAAGGTTCTGGTGGTGGATATGAGAGGTATGTTAGGCCATTGTGAGTCTGTGAGGAGCAAGGGGTGGAGCTTCCTGAGTTGCTGTTGAGTGGCTGATTGATTATAAAAGATCGTTGAGCAGGTGAGACAATTGCCATTGTGAGTCTGTGAGGAGCAAGGGGTGGAGCTTCCTGAGTTGCTGCTGAGTGGCTGATTATGAGGTCTCTGGGGAGCGCGGCGACCCGGAGCGCGGCGAACAGGGGTGTGGTGAGTCTCTAGGACTTATACAAGGCAGTTTGCGCAGCAGTTCGCGCAGGCAGGGCAAGCAGGCAGGGTTGCCAGCTTTCTTACTAGTAAGGAGTTCTCTGTGTTGTTTGTGGTCTTTCTGCTGCCTGGTTGCGTTTGAGGCGGCTGTTAGTAATGGTTTCTACACAGTCAAAAAATATTGCTGGTATAAGTCTCATTAACCAAGTTGAGCCCTCCAAAAAGGATGTGTCTGTACAGACCCATCCATGCCCAGAGTGTTTGAGCTTATCGGTGGCTTCAGGGAGTGTTGTGGAGGAAACCTGCCTGCGGTGTGAACAAGTGAACGACCTCCTTTCACTAGTGGCTGAGCTTAGGGAGGAAGTTGAAAGGTTAA
>NW_005055007.1:12330-12620 GCF_000277835.1 Geospiza fortis
TTAGGGGGACAGAGGGCTTTGCAGAGGGACTTGGAACGGTTGGATGGATGGGCAGAATCTAATGGGATGAAGTTCAATAAGTCCAAGTGCTGAGTCGTGCACTTTGGCCACAATAACCCCCTGCAACGTTATAGGCTGGGGACGGTGTGGCTGGACAGTGCCCAGGTGGAAAGGGACCTGGGGGTGCTGGTTGACAGCCGGCTGAACGTGAGCCAGCAGTGTGCCCAGGTGGCCAAGAAGGCCAATGGCATCCTGGCCAGTATCAGGAATAGCGCGGCCAGCAGGATCAG
>NW_005055007.1:12636-13769 GCF_000277835.1 Geospiza fortis
GGCACTGGTGAGGCCACACCTTGAGTATTGTGTCCAATTCTGGGCCCCTCAGTTTAGGAGGGACATTGAGATGCTTGAGTGTGTCCAAAGAAGAGCAACGAGGCTGGTGAGGGGCTTGGAACACAAGCCATATGAAGAATGACTGAGGGAGCTGGGGTTGTTCAGCCTGGAGAAAAGGAGACTCAGAGGTGACCTTATCACTCTCTTCAACTTCCTGAAGGGTGGCTGTGGTGAGCTGGGCGTCGGTCTCTTTCTCTGGGCAACAACAGACAGAACAAGAGGACACAGTCTCAAGCTGCGCCAAGGGAGATACAGGCTAGATTAAAGGAGGAAGTTTTTCACAGAAAGAGTGGTCAAATACTGTAATAATCTTCCCAGGGAGGTGGTGGAGTCACCATCCCTCGATGTGTTTAAAAAAAGACTGGATCTGGCACTTGGTGCCATGATCTAGTTGAGGTGTTAGAAGATGGGTTGGACTCGATGATCTTAAAGGTCTCTTCCAACCTAGAAATTCTGTGATTCTGTGAAAGTCTGTTTGAATTAATTCTGCCCTGAGCAAAGACAAACCCATCCGTGGGGGTTGTTTTTGCTCGGGGACCAGGTTGCACCTGATGGGTGATGCAGAAAGATGAGGAAAGAAACGATGCATACCTCAAGGGGACCTTTTGGGGTGAATTGCCCATGATACTGTGTCTGTATCCATAGCTGCATGTATATATGTCTATAATTAGGATAATGCATGTATGTTTATAGTTTAAAAGTCTAAGTTTGATGTAAGGTGGTGGTATGGGAAAAAAATTCAGGGTGGAAAATGTTGTGGGTTTGGTTTTTTTCAGTGAATTTTCTCCCATTTGTTTCCTGAAAAACGGGGAGGTTGAGAGAAAAGGGTGGTTGATGCCTGGGGGGAATGAATGATGGGCAATTGACAAAAGACATGTATGAATGTTTTAGCATACCATTGGAATGGTTCTTGGGCAGGGGGGAAGCACCCCGTGGTTTCAGCAGTTTCTTTCTGCCTGCCACTGGCTTTGTGAGCCTGTTTCTTGCAAGAGAGAAACGCCGAGAGACCAACACAGTCCACCTGGGTGTCTGGGGAAGTCCTCCCTTTCTCCTTCCCCCTCTCCCCTCCTCCT
>NW_005055007.1:13846-21985 GCF_000277835.1 Geospiza fortis
TTGGCTGCCATTAACGGTGCCGAAGACTGATCACCGCTCACGTGGATGCCGAGGGGAGTCGATCCTTTTTCCTCTCCCTCATCTGAGTGACCATCACTCCCAGGGAGGTCACAATCTTGTATTGGAGTGCCCCTTGAAGCTGAGAGGGAGGTACTGCAGCCCCTCTGCCTCAACACCAGCCAACATCCCTCCCCGAAGCCGTGGGGGAGTCACTGCAGCCTCTCTGCCTCCACATGAGCCAACAGAATCCCTTGACAGTTGTGGTTGTTGTAATTACACCAAAGGGGAAATTGCTTGACGAGTGGGAAAAAGGCTGTTATTGGGTTTACCTTTTTGTTTGTGTTGTTGCTGCTGTTGTTGTTTGCCTTGTTTTATATCTGTATCTATATCTGTATCTGTACTATATCTATATCTTCTAGTAAAGAACTGTTATTCCATTTCCCATCTCTTTGCCTGAAAGCCCTCTAATTTGGGAGTTATAATAATTTGGGGAGAGGGGGTCATCTTTTCCATTCCAGGAAGGTTCCCACCTTCTTTGGCAGACACCTGTCTTTTAAACCAGGACATCCAGTTTTTAAATACAGAAAAGTAAATACATGTTTTGCCAGTGAGCAGATACATATATCATATTGCTAATAATACTTCATTAATGAGTGGATACATGTAACATTTGGTTGGAAGATTCATCTAGAGGTCAACTTTGGCTCAGGGCCTTGTCCTGGGTTGACTATATGATGCTTTTATCCCCAGTCATCTGTTCCATTTATACTGAATAATAAGTTTTGCACCTTTAAGACTTGTTCCACAGAGTGAAAAGGGAAAGAAGAAGCACGCAGTTTGTTTTCAGACACTGCACTCACTCCTCCACATTCCTGCCCCTGGATTTGTGTTGTCTGCAGACAGAGAGACAGCAGGACAGAGCTCTCCTTTGTTTTAGTTAGTTTTAGCTAGCTGAGGCAGAGAAGTTCCCTGGACTGTGGTTTTTTCTTTTTCCCTTTTCTTTGGACCTGTTTAAACCTGCTCTGGACTGAACACCCAGAAGAGCACCGGCAGCTCTCACCTGTGACCCACCGGACCGGGCCTGGGCCCTGGCATTTCCAGCGCCGGAGGGACTGATAAGAGACTGAGTGAGCCAAGCTGCAACCCAGGGAGGGGACTTTTCTGAGTTTGTTATCTTTTTTGGAGCAGCAAGAGGTTTTATTGTTTAATATTGCTTAGGTTTTATTGTTTAATAAACAGGTTTTTTCCACTTTTCTATAAGGAGGTATTTTCTCCCGAACTGGTTGGGGGAGGGGCCAATTGAATCTGCTTTTCTAGAGGAACCCCTTTGGGGGTTCTCTCCTGAATTTGCCCTGAACCAGGACAGGCCTGTTATTCAGGCCTTAGTACTTCAAAAGCCTGCTTTCCTGGAGAGTTATCCCAGTTGCTTGGCTTGCCTACCCTCTAATTCCACACGTTTAGCCCTGTTATTCTAGCATCCAAGAAGCCAGGTGGTAATGTGCTCACCTGGATGACAGCTGAAATATTTTAATACATCCAGCAGCTCACACAAAGATAAGGATCAAGTGGTTTCTTCTTGGTCTTGTTCTGCCTCTTTCACCTGTTCCTATGATGTTCCTGCTTCACCCTCCTAATCCTCCTTTACTCAACATGATTTTTTTCATGTCCATTTCTTCTTGTGTATAGGGGTGACTGATACTTGGCACAGGTTGGTCCTCTGGTTCAACTACATTACCTATCACCAGGGTCTGAGCGATTGTAATGCTTTTTGCTGGGATATGAGTAGCCACAATGCTTGTGACCACAATTTGAGTAGTTGCACTGCTTGTCACAGGAATAAAAGTAGACACGAATAAAAGTAGACACGGGGCCTGTTGCCAGAGTTTGGGTCACCGCAGGGCTTTTTGCAGAGATTGGAGTAGCTGCAGTGTCTGTTGCTGGAGTTTGTGACTCCTTTGAGTTGCAGTGCTTGTCATGGGTGTTGAGGTAGCCACAGATCATTGCTTAACCCTAACCAAGACATGAACAACAGGATCTGATCAACACCATGTTGATTCCTAACAAAAGGGCCAGGCGGTTTCAAGGGTATTCAAAGGATACTAAAAATCTTTCAAATTCTCAAACACAACCATAATCAGCCCGAAGGGCTGGAGGGCTTCCAAAGAGGAAGGGAGGAAGGGAGGAAGGGAGGAAGGGAAGAAGGGAGGAAGGGAGGAAGGGAGGAAGGATTTCTCCCATAGGTTGGATCTCTGAGGAAAAAGGTGCCATTATTAATAGTTTTCATTAAATAGCTACTGAAGTACAGAGGGGATGACAATGCTGAGTACATATACCAGATATAGTGGGTTGACTCTGACTGAATGCCAGGTGTCCACCAAAGCTGCTCTATGACTCTCTACCACAACTGGACAGGGGAGAAAAAATATGGCAATGGGTTCATGAGTTGAGATTAGGATGGGGAGAGATCACTCACTAAATACAGTCACAGGTAAAACAGACTGAATTTGGGGATATTAATTGAATTTATTACTAACAAAATCAGAGCAGAAAAATCAGAAAGGACCCACAAAGATTAAGTCCAACTCTTAAGTGAATGGCCCATATGGGGATCAAACCCACGACCTAGAGGTTATTAGCACCATGCACTAACCAACTGAGCTAATCTCTGATTAATAACCTGTTATGAATGCCAAAGGACAAATTTAAAGAAAATAATAATTTAAGAAATTGAAAAAAGTTTTATTTTATTTAAAACCTTATGCAATAAATGTCTTATACTTCAAACTAAGCTACTCATGCATACAACTGTAGAGACAATGATCAGAAACTTCCAGAGCTCTTTTCTGTGTCAGTCCCCACTGTCTGATAAGTTCCCTCCCCTTTCCTGCACACTTTTTAAAGTACGCAAGTAAGATGCAAAAGATCTTTCAAAAGTATCTGCTTTCCTAAATTCTAAAGCCTACATATGACTCCCACCAGAACATAAACTCCTGGAAAGGACATAAATTCCACCTTATATATACCGTCCGGGATAGACCACCATCTTCTAATTTGTGGTTGCTGGTTTTGTTCAAAAAAAGAGGGTAGACACAGATTCCTAAAAGCTGTTGTTACTATAGATTATTTTATAAAGGAATGCCATACAACAGAACATCTACCCTCTATTTTCGGTCATGCGCTTACTATATATGATAGGCCCCTGTTTCTGGTTCTGTCATTGTCCTAAATATATTCTTAGAAATAAAGTTTGAACAGAAAAAACCCAGGAAAAATCCTGCATTTCAATAGAAAAAGATAGTCCTACCCTAACTGGGATATTTGCTTACCTAACTTATGGTTTACTGTTGATTCCAAATTGATTTTTGCCTTTTTTGCTTTAATATAGTCTCTATATTCTTTACAAATATATATTTGTAGTTCTGTAGCCTATTATAGTATTCATAGCTAGCATTTTACCTACTGTTATAAATGATCAATCGAAAAGCCAAATTTATCAAAATGCAAAAAAGATTTTATTTTTTTTCCGCAATCAAAATACGGTCCTCAAAAACCCCACAGCCAAAGACACAGTGTCAAGCCCGGGATAGGCGCTGGGTGAACCTAGATCTGACCTCTGTCGCATCAGATCTTCCCCTGTTCACAAGCGGACACTTCTTGCGGGGCTGTTTTATACGGGTTTTTATGCCTGAGGCAGAGGAGTTCCAATTTCTTTTGTAACTCTGCATATTCAAGACAGTTTGTTTCACTGTGCAGAGCTGGACAATTGCTGTTTCCTGAGCGGTAGCCGGTGTTAATTGCGTCAGGGGAAGTCGCGTATTCAGATGTATTTTTCTGGCGACTTCTGTTATCTTGATCGATGGTATCAGTAGGGCGATATCGTCCTTGGGCGTCTTCTGATCACTCAGGACAACAGCAATCATCGCGGCAATCATCGCGCTGGCCACGTCTATTCATAAGTTAACAGGGTATTGTTCTCCTGCTGCCTTCAGGAATCTCAAGATTCCAAGTAGAACTCTGCCTCTGGGCTGCTTGTGATCAGAGACTCGTATGAATTTCACAATCTTATAAAATGCATTCTCTCTATAAACATGAATTATTTCATAACATATATTATACTACTCTATTAGACAGAAAGACAAAATAAATTTCCCAGTGTCTCCACGCTTGGCGGGTCCAAGATTAGATTCTCTGGGAACCAAGGTTGAAAACCAGCTCTTTAAGACATATTTTCATTTAAAAAGTAGTTTCTATCTAAGGAGGGGGTGGGGGTATGAGTGCCTTGGTTTGAAAGACAGGTGTCTGCCAAGGAAGGTGGGAACTTCCCTTGGAATATAAAATGTGACCCCGTTCCTGGGCAGCAAGCAGCAGCTGGGCTTCTCTGTAGCAACCGCCACATGCATACGGGGAGACGCGCCCTTCTGGGAAGGGGAGCAGATCGGGGTCCCGGGTTTTTCCCCTGAGTGTGAAAAACGCCAATCACTTGTTTTCAAAATTTTTAAAAGTTTAATAGTAATAAAAATGGTCATAAAAATAGTAATACAATTGAAGTAATAATAATTTGGACAAATTGAGTTAGGACAATATGAGACAATAAAGACAAAGATTTACGGACGTCCGGGTACCTTTTTCCTGGCAGCACGAGCCCGGGAAAAAGGACACCCTTTAACAAAGGAATAACCCCTTAAGAATAATAGCCTGTTGCATATTCATACACTTCATACATGATGCATAAATTCCATTCAAACACAGGATTTCTGTCTGGTCATCATCAACCTCTTCCCTCTAATCCTACAGCGCCAGGGAGGCTGAGAGGAGCCGTTTCTTCTGATAAGAGGGCAATAAATTCTTTTCTTCTGAAAGATTTAGGTGTCCTGTGGCTGTTATCTCGCTGTGAGCCCTTTCTTTTAAACAAAGCATCTTACATAGCATAGTTTTTATTTAACAATTTTTGTAACCTAAAACTGTACAGTACTTAAGAGAATTAATACAGCATTACTTTCTAACACAACACATATAATATTCATTTTAATATTTGCAAAAAGCCAATCATAAAATACATGCATTTCTCACACTGAGGCACTCAAGTAAATGGTGACCGTCCTTTCCAGTCAGATTGGGTGTTAATAAGGTCCCAGTTAACCAGCTGTTCTTAGGAGCAGAGACTCACCCATGGTAAAGAAGAAGCAGTGCCGGGCTGGACTCCACGGTAGCAGTGAATTCTTCCCGCAGTACCAGCAACACAACCATTCCACTCCGATCCTGAGAGTGAGAGCGAGCCAGGAGCTGAGCCCCAGTCCCTCACCCTCCAGCCAAAATCTCGTGGTATCTCTGCACTTCCCAAGAGAAAGCCCCCACCAGCTACGGTAGCTAGCTGCACCCTTCCTCATTTTCCACCTCTCAGCCACATCTGTTCTCTTAAGTACAAGTCATTATCATCTCTTAGGCAACAGATGGGACAAAACTCCCTGAAAGGAAAGAAAAAAAAAAGGAAAAATCCTAACCTCCAACATTCAGAAAAGGCTAGAACCAGGGAGGAACTACCTCATCACCTAAGTCTCTAATTAGGGTTTTTTGTCAGTTATGCTAATTTGCTAAACATATAAAAATTTTAATTGTGCATTTTCGGGGCTTCTTCATCCAGCGTGTTGTGCACCATAAGGATGCTTATAAAGGTAATTTTAGGAAAATTAATCTACAAACATCAGAGGTTTATGTCCAAAAAGGGGACAGAGGAGTCCTTTTACTTTATTCGAATAAAGGGAGAGGCCATGGGGCATTCCTCTGGGGTCTCTCAAATTTTTGGAGGAAGCAGCCTCCTTTTTATCCTAATTTCCCGGATGCATTTGCCTTTTCTCTTTCCCCATTGGCTGAGGTACTTGAGAGGTACAGACTTCCCAAAACGCCTGATACCAGAGATTTCCCTCTAATGTATAACCCTCCCTTTTAATTTTTAATTCTTATGGAATTTAGGGGTTTTCCCCATTGTTTCTTTCATCTTTCAAAGTCCAATTTAATTTATCAGCAACCCTAAAGTTTATTTGTAAAAGCAAATATCTTTTTCCATTCATCAATCAGTGGAATCTTTCCCATTGTTTCTTTTATCTCTCAGTGGTAGTTTTATCTACCAGGAGACCCACCGCTTGTTTGTAAAGACAAATCCATCATTCGTCTCAGTAACCCCTTTTTATCACCTAACAGTGTCTGGCTCATACTTTCAGGACCTATAGGAGAGACATTCTGTGCTGTTCTTGTGAGCCAGCAAAGGCTTCCTGATCATAAGGAAAGCCCCATATTCTTCCCAAGGAAGACACCAAGGTTGTCACCATGGAGACATGATGAAGGAGAGAAAGTTAAGAGATATGGACTCTAGCTGGCTCACAGAATGATGTAGCTCCCTGATTCCTACTGAGAACTTTGTTTCTTTCTTGTAACCACTGGGCAGTGAATGTGTATGTTAAGTGAATGTAAATATCTTGAAAGAGTATAAAAGCAACATGTTGCTATAATAAATCTCTCTTGCACCCTTCTGATGGAGTAGTGGTACTTTGTACTGAGTCATGCTCTATAACGACAAGGACCAGTGAAAAGGCATCACTGTCATCTCTTCTTCTTCCAGTTGCTGACATTCCAGGGAAATACTTTTTTCTTCTTTATATAAAAATCAGACATCAACACATAAGAATCATGCCTATTCAAATTAAACTAAAATCTGCCTTTTTTCCTTTCAACACTGTATCTTTCATATTTAATGTTTAAATCATACAGATATTAGTCCTTTTGTCAGCTTCACTTCACATCTACTATTGCAGCTTTCTGAATATCTCCACCATACCATATTTTCCCAGTAGTGGGATAATCTGTGAGTATTTTCACTAACTGATCCTTAGGTTTTATCTTAGAATTATCTTTTTTTTTTTTTTTTAATCAGAGATTTAGCTTCAGGCTGCAGGTGAATGCCTTAAATTTCCCTCATTATCATAAGTTGTAGTTCCATGTTTGCAGTTGTGCATCGCAATATTATCTTGGAGTACAGATTTGTGTCAATTCAGAAACAGGCTCTTTTCCAACAGTATTGTTCACTTAACAAGAGCTAACAGTATAGGGGTTTGGATGGCAAGAAGCTTGATACTCTGACTGCTGTGTTTGAAGCTTTTCACTTGTCCATCCTGTTTCCCTGTGGGGCTCTCTGTGGATTGGTCTCTTTGGAAGACCTGGCCTGTTTATAATATCAGACTTTCCTTACATTGGTGTTCAGAAACAATTGCCATCAAAGCACTACTTCACTGCCAAGAAACCATTCAGCACTACAAAATCAATACATCATTTTTGCTTCTACCTGAGCAGTGACTGCAGCAGAAGCAGTATGGATCCTTGACTTTTGACAGCTGTACATGTCCTGATGCAGCTTTCTTGAGACTCTCTGTGCCAGGAATGAGCCCTCTTGTTCACTAATGGTCACATACAGGGAGATTAGGTACACGTAGAGATGGAATAACAATAGGCCAGGCTGCAGGAAGCCTAAACTACCCACTGGTGATTGTCCAGATTGGCACCAAAGAGGTTGATGAGAGAAGTTCTAGGGCAATCAAAAAGGATTTCAGGGCCCTGGGGCAACTGGTTGAAGGGAGCCGAACACAGGTGGCATTTTTCCTCAACTCCTTTGGTAGCAGGGAAGAATGCCAAAAGGAACAGGAGAACCCATGTAATCAACATGTAGCTTAAAGACTGGTGCCATCAGTGGAGTTTTGGCTTTTTTGATCATGAGGTGGTTAACTCGGCACCAGGCCTGCTGGAGACAGATGGGGTTCACCTCCCTAAAAGGGGGAAAAAGCTTCTAGTCTGTGAGTTGTCAGGGTTGATTAGGAGGGCTTTAAACTAGGTTTGAAGGGGGAAGGGGATAAGAGCAGGTTCCCTAGAGATGAGCCTGGGGGAAGCAGGATGGAGCTGGGAGTGTTACAATCCACTCTAATCACAGAGAAGCAAAGAGAACTCTGTGAATAAAGTTGTTATAGGTAGATAATGAGATGGTTGGCTCTCGCAATTAAGGGATGACTATTGTGTGAATATTAAGAAAAGCTTTAGTGATGCATAGTTATTGTAGTTTTGATATCCTCTGTTCTCCCCATAGTTCTCTTCCCC
>NW_005055007.1:23951-29758 GCF_000277835.1 Geospiza fortis
AGAGAGAGAAAGAAAGAAAGAAAGAAAGAAAGAAAGAAAGAAAGAAAGAAAGAAAGAAAGAAAGAAAGAAAGAAAGAAAGAAAGAAAGAAAGAAAGAAAGAAAGAGAAAGAGAGAGAAAAAAGAGGTGACAGATTAGATAGAAACATATCACCCCTCCATGGATCTTAATGATGTCTTGTTGATCCTCTCCGTCTAGTCTTCTTGGTGGTGTGGGTCCCCCACCAAAAAGCATAGAATCCAATGAATTAATATATGTTTGGGCCAGGTGGAAATGCCAAGGTGCCTTCCCTGGGGAGAACAAGTTTGACACTGTCTCTTGCAAGACTCTGGATAAGTTGCATCATTTTTCATCACATGCAGTGCTCTGGTGCAAGGGCTAAGGAATGGGTCTGTGGAGCACTCTGGGGGTCTGATGAATTGTGACATCCCCTCAGCTGCCCCTCATGTGAATATCCTGTGGATGCAGCTTTCCTAGGGTGGGGAGTGTAGTAGCATGGGGTTTAGATGGTGGATGCTGCTACCTATACTTATTCCCCAATAAGCATCTCCTGTGGAAAAGCCACTTGGGTAAGCATTCAAGCAAAACAGTCAAGTCCACACACCACACTCACCATGGCTAGCTCAGCGAAGAGAGGCAGAAGGGGCTTTTGTATGGTCAGTTCCAGTGAGGTTTATTTCAGTAGGCTAAAGGGAAACCGGGGACAAAAGACAAGACCATGTGGTGTGCACAAGGTTAAGTATGGGATGGCACGGGGGCAGTACAAAGGGCAGGGCAAAGGACATTAGCCTACAGGGAAGACGGGGCCAGCCATCAGGGATACCACAACCAATGAGGAAACAGGGAAAGGAGAAACCACTAGAATTTGGGACATATGGGGAAAGGAACAGGAGTGGTTGCAAGGCTCCATGGGGGCGTCCTTTCTGTCCACCTAGGTGGGGAAAACTGGATGGTAAATTCTTCCAAGGCAATGCCCTGGGGATTTCCCCTAGGGGGAAGGATTCAGAGGATTCCACAGGGAAGGGAAAGTTTCACAGCTGAGCCAGTTTGTGTAATGGAGGGGGGATGTTCACTGCCTCTGACCAGAGGTTGCGCCACACACCCAAGACCCTCCTCCTCCTCCTCCCCCTCCCCCCTTGGTGGGGATGGGGATTTTGCAAACCTGGCAGCAGGAGATAAGCTTGAGGGCTATGACCTCCACCCTGAAGCTAGCGAGGGATGATTTTCAGGACAGCTGCTGGGCTTGGCTTTTCCGTGAATGCTCTCCCAGCCTTATCCATTACTTCCCAGACCTCAGATGATTGAACAAAAATGTCACTTTATCTTATCCCAAGTTCTCTTAGGTGGCTTAACTCACAGTTCCGTTTCAGTCAGGAGGCTCATTCAGGGTGTTCAGGGTGAGCTTTGGTGGTGGAGCTTTGTTGGTGCACCTTTGCTATAATCTGCAAAAGTCTTTTATGACAATGTTTAAGCCATCAACTATGACATTTCAGTTTCTGATGGGGTGAAATCAGTAGCCCAGCTCAAGTGCATTTACACCAATGCAGCAGTGTGGGTAACAAACAGGAGGATCTGGAAGCCATTGTGCAGCAGGAAAGCTATAATGTAGTTGCCATCATAAAAATGTGGTGGGATGACTTGCCCAGCTGGAGTGCTGCAATGGATGGCTATAAGCTCTTGAGAAGGACCAGGCGAGGAAGGAGAGATGGTGGGGTAGCTCTGTTATTAGGGACTATTTTGACTGTCTAGAGCTCAAGGATAGTGATGATAAGGTCAAGTGCCCATGGGTGAGAATCAGGGGGAAGGCCAACAAGGCAGATCTCCTGATGGGAGTCTGTCATAGACCACCCAACCAGGATGAAGAGGTGGATGAATTATAAGCAGTTAGCTGGTGTTTCACGGTCATCAGCCCTTGTTCTTGTGGGAGACTTTAACTTGCCAGATGTTTGCTGGAAACTCAACACAGCAGAGAGGAGGCAGGTTCTTGGAGCATGGTGAAGAGAACTTCCTGACACAGCTGGTGAGTGAGCCTACCAGGGGTGGTGCCCCAATAGACCTGCTTTTTGCAAACAGAGAAGGGCTGGTGGGAGACATGGTCAGAGGCTGTCTTGGGCACAGCTGTTGTCCTAAACGCAGACTGGCACAAATTCACACACCAAGGCGAGGTATTTCTGTATTTTATTCTAGTTTGTGCAAAGTAGGAAGCTGGGCTGGCTCCCCAGTCATCAAAACCTTACACAATTTATATATTTTAGCAAAAGCATCAGCATTCATTGGTTACAAATTACATTACTCTTCTATTAACTAGAATGCAAACCTCTATTTGCTAGTTATCTCTCTCACTTCTCATGCTAGTCTGCAGGCTCAGTTATACCCTCCATTTGAGTCGGGGGTCTATTCTGAGTAGATGCTCAATGGGTTGATGGTCACAATCTCCCCTGCCAGAATTCCCTTTACCCAGGTATTGCTCAGTCCTGCTGATTTCACTCCTGGTGGCTCTCGTCCAGACAGCCCATTCATCTTGGGTTTGTCTTGTCTTTTCCTTAAAACAAAAGATTAGCCAAGCATACAATGTTCACAATGCAACTGCTTAATCAAAAGGTTCGCAATGCAATTGCTTCATCATAACTTTCCAGCTATAGCTACTGATTAGCAACTAAAAAAATGCAAAGTTTGGTTCCAATCTTGAGGAGCTTGATATTACAGCAATCACAAAATTATAGATTCTCAAATCTTGGTAAAATAAGGAAGGGGGTCAACAAAACCTCTACCTTGGACTTCTGAAGGGTGGACTTTCTGTTCCTGTGTAGGCACATCTCTCCATGGGTACACATGTCCTTGCCAGGAGTTTGCTCCAGCATGGGCCTCCCATGGGGTCACAGTCTCCTCTTAGGCATCCATCTGCTCCAGCATGTGGCTCCTTCATGGGCAGCAAGCAGGTGGATCTCTCAGGATTTCTGCTGGTCAGAGTGACCCCGAGATGCATACAAGTCTCTTTTCCCAGCCCGGCAGTCAAAGAAGGAGTCAGGATTCTTCTGTTCTTGTTCTCAAGGTTGTTTATTATTTCTTATCTATAACATTCTTTCTCCAACCCACTGAGGTCAGTCTGGCAGGTCGGGTTGAGGCACACTGGCCACCCTCGAGGTGGTGTTATCTATCTTTTTATACTAAAAACTACGTGTACATTATTTACCATAACTTCCCAATACCTATCACCTATGTTAGACAGTGAGTTTCTATCTTAAACCAATCCAAAAGGGCCAACATCACCCAGAAGATGGAGGCTAGGAAGAAGAAGGAAGAAAGACAGGGTACCCCCAAATTCCTACATCTTGGGACCCTGAGCCCCCATTCTAAAAACCCCAAAAATCTATCTTTCACCCCATAACAAACTAACTATTATTCTACTCAAATTCTCTTGACTTGTAATTCTTCATATAAAGGTGGTGATTTGCTCCATGGGTCAAAATAAAAGTCACAGGTGTCTTGGGCTCTGTGCCAAGGTCTCTGAGCTCCCTGTCAGGGGCTCGAGCCATCCAGGACAGCCAGAGAGATGTCCTGAGTTCCGACAGATCTCTGCATCCCTGTGGTCCTTCATGGGCTGCAGGCGCACAGCTGCTTCACCATGGGCTGCACCACAGGCTGCAGGGGAATCTCAACTCCTGTGCCCGGAGCACGTCCTCCCTCTCCTTCTCCACTGATCTTGGTGTCTGCAGAGTTGTTCTTCTCATATGTTCTCACCCCGCTCTTCTCTGGATGCATTATATTTGTTGTTATGGATCGAATAGGAGCTTCAGACAAGCCCTGCCTTAGACTCAGATTTTTGGCAGCAGCTTAAATTTAGGTGGCCTGCACCTAAAATCTCTCCAACTCACAGGTTTTAAAAAACTGTCCTGGTTTAAAAGACAGGTGTCTGCCAAGGAAGGCGGGAACCTTCCTGGAATGGAAAAGATGACCCACTTCCTCCTTAGTATAACAACTTTGAAATTAGGGGGCTTTCAGGCAAAGATATGGGAAAAAGAATAACAGTTCTTTACTAGAATATACATATAAAACAAGGCAGATAAACAACAGCAACAACAACAACCTGGGGCTTCAGGGGGCGCTGTTGACTCTTACAAGGTGACTGCTGCGGGGACTCTCTTACAACCAGCAGATGGTGCTAGTGGGCCCTGGTGAGCCAGGTGTGATGTTTCCCCCGGCTGTGGGGACACTCCAATGTGAGTTTGTCAATCTCTCTAAGTGGTAGTGGAGTCTTGGGTGAGGCGGGGAGAGGGGGAAAATTGCTCCATCAGTAAACTCATGAGCAGCAATCGGTCTCTGCAGTGGGCAGCAAACAGTGAAGGCAGGCAGATTCAATTGGCAGCAGTCAATCTCCATACCAAGCACTGGCAGCCCGCAGAAATGGTGAAAAGAAGGCAGACCTGGGCAGCAAGCTGCAACATAGCACTGCCTTGGGAAAAAACAGGCACCTGCTCTCCATAACACACACAACTGCTCTGCCCAGTCACAGGGCTGAAGAGGGGAAAAAAGGGCCAGCCCCCACCACCTCTCCCGGTATTACCTGACTTCCAAAACGACCCCAATCCCCCAGGCATGACTCCCAAATTCTCATTTCCCTTGGTTGAGTCATTACCATGGTATGTAAGACTGCTTGGCCACGTATTTTGTTTTTAATTACCCCTATTTGTTTCCTGGACAATCCCCTCCCCCCAAAGATGATCTTTTTGAATGGGACAGAATTCCCTGAAAAAATCCAAACCCAAAACAGAAAAGCAGATTAGGTCTATTATAAAATGAGTTATTTATTAAATAGACAGGAGATAACAGAAAAAGGCCTCAGAGTTACTTACTACAGAGTTGTCCTGGGTTGACTCTATGATGCTTTTATCCCCAATCGTCTCATTTGTTTATGCTGAATAATAAGTTTTGCACCTTTAAGACTTGTTGCAGAGAGTGAAGGGGGGAGGGAAGAAGCTGCAGTTTGTTTTCAGACACTGCACTCACTCCTACACATTCCTTCTCCTGGACTGTTGTTGTCTGCAGATGGACAGACAGCAGGACAGAGCTCTTTTTTGCTTTTAGTTAGTTTTAGCTAGCTGAGGCAAAGAAGTTCCCTGGACTGTGGGTTTTTTTCCCTTTTCTTTGGACTTCTTGAAACCTGCTCTGGACTGAACACCCAGGGTGTCGGGACCCAGGACACACCTCTGGCTGTCCAGGACACCAGGACCCCTGCTAGGGGTCTCAGAGACCCTGTCACAGAGCCCAAGACACCTGTGGTTTTGATTATGACCCATGGAGCAAATTACCAACCTTATATGAAGATCAGCAAGTCACAACAGTTTAGGTAGAATAATAGTGAAATTATCACGGGCTGGAAAAGAAGATTTTGGGTTTTTTGGTATGGGGGTTCAGGAGGCAAGATGGAGGGAACTGGGTGTGTCCAGCCTTTCTCCTTCTTCTTCTTGGCCTTCATCTTCTGCTGTGATGTTGGCACTTGGGGATTGGTTTAGAATAGAGGTGCACTGTCTAACATGGGTGATAGGTATTGGAAGGTAAAAGTAAATATGATATACGTAATTTGTAGTACAAAAGACGACGCAGCCTTGGGGTGGGCGGAGAGTGCCTGGAACTGTCTTGCTGAGCTGACCTCGGCAGGGCAGGAGAAAATTTTTTATAGATAAGATAAAATAAACAACCTTGAGACCGAGAAATGAAGAGCCCTGACTCCTTCTTCAAGCGCCGGGCTGGGAAAAGAGACTTTCGAACTTTTCTCGGGGTCACTCTGACCAGCTAGAGATCCCGACA
>NW_005055007.1:30176-31170 GCF_000277835.1 Geospiza fortis
GGGGGGGGGGTACACATTAGAAGGGGGTCTGTGCTAGGAAATTCGGGAAGTCTCTACCTCTCAAGTACCTCATCCAAAGGAAATGCGGCCGGGAAATTAGGATAAAAAAGAGGCTGCATCCTCCAAAAATTTGAGAGAGCCCATTGGAAATGCCCATCACCTCTCCTTTTATTCAAATAAAGTTACAGGACTCCTCTGTCTCCTTTTTGGACATAAACCTCTGATGTTTGTAGGTTAATTTTCCTGACAATTTGGGAGCACTTGTCTAGGATATTTCTACTGTCCAGAGCCTGCAGGCAGCGAGCAGAGTTGAAGGCACACCTCACCCAGTTTTGGTGATCAGCTCCCCTTGGAGGCGGCTGGCACTGGGTGATAGATTGGGTTCCCAAGACTATCCAGGAGAGAAATGAGTGGCAGACCAGGGGGGTCCATGAAGAGCCCACAGGGAAGGACCACTGAAAATCTGTGAGTAAAATGGGATCTTAGGGGAATAAACCTGGGAGGGCACCCATGGAGGGTTGCAAAGGTAAAACACGGCACCCATGGAGGGTTTCAAAGAGAAAGCCTGTGTGAGAAATGACTGCTCACTTTTTAAAATTTTAAAGGTTGTGCAAAATGAGTATTTTATGATTGGCTTTTTGCAAATATTAAAATGAATATTAGATGTGTTATGTTAGAAAGTTATGCTGTATTAATTTTCTTAAGTAGTGTGTTAAATATAGTTTTAGGTTAGAACATAATGTTAAAATAGAAACTATGCTATGTAAGATACTTTTTAACTAGCTCAAGAAAGGGATGAGATAATAAAGAAATTCTTCGCACTGAGATAACAGCAACAAGGCACTAAAATCCCAAAGAGAAGAACTATTGCCCCTTATCGGAAAAGACAAACTTTCTTCCACTTCCTTTTCGTCTTTGAGGTGCCAACAGGATTAAGGAGGAGAAGTTGACAATAACCAGAAAATATTCTTTGTTTGAAAAGAATTTTTGAATC
>NW_005055008.1:0-2302 GCF_000277835.1 Geospiza fortis
TCAGGCAGTTTCCATCTCCAGACCTATCCTGAGGTGACAGGGGAACAGGGACAGGGGCGTTGGGAGAAAAAAGCAGGGATATAGAACTTTTAGAATCTTTAGGACCCTCTCCCAAAGCTTGAATTACATTATAAATAGAGTGAAAAAGTGGATAGAACTTCCCAGCCTGAAAATCACCTTCAATCTGGAGTTGATACATTGTTTTTCCTGCATTATCCCAGAACTCAACAGACAAAACTGATTCATCTGTAGCACTCACAAAGAATTTGAAGACCCAAAGAAAAAGAACCCTCAGATCACCCTTAGAGAACTTAACATTGTATTTAAGAAGGGCATTAGAAACTTGGGAATAAACTTCTTTCTGCTCAGTGGATAGTCTGGTATCCATTGAGCCCTCTCCCTCTGAAAAGATAAAAATAGAAAAAATATATAAAAAGGTGACGGTCAACAGGCTATACTCACCACCTCGGTGTGTCACAAAAAAAAAATCTCACAAAGTTTTGCTGATTCAGCCGGTCCTCGAAGCCTGGAGAGTTGTTGGCTGCCCCCAGAGAAATCCCCCAGAAATTTGGGGTTTTTTTCTCCCAGGGAACTGGAACGATGACTGTGACTTAAAATCCAGTGGAGATCCAATGGAGATGCTTTCAAAAGGCTAGATAAAACCTCAAGGTCAGGGCTCAGTTGTGCGTCAATTAAAAATACGGGAGTTGGATGGTGGGTGCTGCTGCCTATTATCTGTTCCCAACAAACCTCTCCTGTAGAAAAGCAGGTTGGGTTAACATTCAGGCATCACAGTCAGATCCGCGCACACAACACTCAACACAGCTGGCTCAGCGAGTGTCGTGCTGTTTTTTCAAGTTTTTCTAAGCCTTCTGATGTTTACATTCTTGTAATGAACATTCTCATGCACTTTATGTAACTTCTTTTTTTGCATTCTTTTATGGAGGAGGAGAAATTTGATAGACTGTTGGTTTGTCCAGTGCCATTGGAGCGGTGGCACTGTCATCCTCCAATCCACTGTCACTTTTGGAAATCTATAAATGTTGGAGTGAGAAATTAAACTTCCCTCTTTTTTGTCTTGGATAGCTGCGTGTCCGCGTCGTTTTATTTCATGTCTTATAGCAACATCTGGTGACCGCCGTGTGTGGGACAGCCGTGGGTGAGGTCGTATCATTTTACCCCCCTCCTTGTTTTGGCTTGGTGATTGTGAGCCGTTGGGCACTTTGCCTGCAGCTCTTGTTGTAATGGCAACCCCTGTGGGTTTCATGGAGGATTTTCTGGTTTTGGACCTCTGGAAGGGTCTCATTGAGTGGAAATAGCTTTCCGTTTCCTGGAGTGATTTTAACAGATTATTTCTGTGGGCCAGAGAGCAAGGGTTTTTTTCAAACCCTGCAGAAGCATTCTCCAGGGACGCATGGTCTCTTGTGGGAGACTGTCTCATGGAAGCATTTTTTGATGATTTCACTATAGACGTGGGATCACTGCTGGTGCAGTGGAAAAAGTTTGACACGGTTTGGCGGGGGTTTGGATTTTGTAGCTCTCGGAGTTCCCAGGGGGACCCTTCTGTCTCAGATGTGGATGAGGGGGTGTAAGAGCCTGAATGAGGGATGCAGGACTCCAGGCAGCTCTTCAAAATGCAGTTTATCACATCCAAGGTGTTACAGCAGTCCAGGGTCATGGGTGACAGAGCTGTGCCTACAGCGTTCAGCTCCAGCTGCAGGCAGGCCTGGAGACCCGCATCCTTCATTCAGGCTCTCACTAACAGCGCCCCACGTTGGGCGCCACCATAGGAGCCTGAATGAGAGATGTGGGACTCCGGGCGGCTCTTCAAAATGCAGTTTATCACATCCAAGACATTACATCCGTCCAGGGCCCTGGGTGTCAGATCCTGTGCTTACATCTGTCACTCCAGCTGCAGGCAGGCCTGGAGACCCACATCCCTCACTCAGGCTCTTACAGCCCAACGTGTGGCGCCGTTAGTAAGAGCCTGAGGGAGGGATGCGGGGGTCCAGACCGCTCTTTGCCCGGCTCCGCTTGGCAGGGGTGGTTCCCACTGTGGAGTCTCGCGTCATGGACAGGACGCTCATCGGGACGGTTCTGGACGCCCTTGTGTGACCCCGTGGTGATGTAGCTCTGTGAGTCACATCTCTCTGTCCCCCACCCTGGGGGAGGGTGGCTCCGCACAGGTCCCGTTCCGATCCGCACTGGGCTTGGGAGCTGTGCCGGCACCTGCGTCCGCCATGGCGCCCTCTGCCCGTGTGGCGGTGAACAGCACTGCCGGGGCTGTGGGACGACCGGGCAA
>NW_005055008.1:2312-3336 GCF_000277835.1 Geospiza fortis
GTGAATGCTGACCCGGACGGCGGGAGACCAGTGAGTTCCCGGGGCCATGGACCCTCCTCTTCGGCCCTGTGGACACTCCCCCCGTGTCAGGTGACTGTGCGTCCGAGGGAACACAGGTGATTCTGGCGAAAAGTCCAAGCTAAGTTCGAGGAGATGGTTGAGTCTGCCTTCGTGCAGTGTCTGCAGGATTGAGGAGAAGGGTCCTCTGGCCCTGCTAATGCTGCAGGGGGCGGGCGCAGTGTTGAGTGATGTTGAGCTGCCTCCCAGTCAGGCGTCTGCCTCTGTCTCTCTGGAGCCCATGGGACAGGACTTGGCAGGTGCTGCAATCTTACCAGGGTTTCCCAAGCTTTCCCTGTGCTTAGGGGTGTTACTCATAACACCCATCAACCTATAACATTTAAGACTGCGAAGTAACTCCATGATACAGTTGTGCAACATGGTCTGGGGTCTGCTGAAGTCATGCAGATGCTTTGAGTGATTGCTGCTGATGTGCTGACACCTCATGACATCAGTGCTATGGCACGTATTCTTTTTCTGCCTGCAGAATTTGATGTCTTTGAGTCTAAATGGGCTCAATTGGCAGCCAGCGCAGTGGAGCAGAATGCTACGCTGGGTGCACAGGATCCCAGGTGCATGATTGGCACTGATGTGCTGTTGGGCACAGGCAGTTAGGCTGATCCTCAGGGCCAAGCTGGCTTTGATCCCCTCATGCTTGACCAGTGCCAGACAATAGGCATTGAAGTGATGGTTCAGACCCTGTAAATGACTGCTCCGAGGCAGCCATTTGCAACTGTTGTCCAGGGGGCTGATGAGCCTTTCATGAAATTTGCAGGGAGGCTGACTGCCTCTGTGGAGAAGCGAGTGGCAGGTCCTGAGGCAACGAGACTTGTGATTTCAAACCTTGCTAGAAGTAACTGCAATGCAGATTGTAAGAGAATCATAGAGGCTCTTCCTGGTGAGCCTACTGTCTCCCACATGGCGGAGGCCTGTGCAAACATAGGCCCCTCAGGTCAGAAGATGGCTG
>NW_005055008.1:3392-14728 GCF_000277835.1 Geospiza fortis
CAGCAGGCGAATGCTCAGGCCAGCAAGAAACAGGGAAAGAAAGCACAGAAGGTCACAACCCCCATGTTTTTGTGTGGTCAGTGTGGAAGGCCAAACCATATGGCAAATGTCTGCAAGGCAACTGTTCATGTTAATGGCCAGGCTTTGCCGGACTTGGGAAATGAGAAGCAGAGCGCGAAGGGGAGGTGTGCCCAGACACAAGCTTCTCTCCAAGCCCCAGAGCAGATGGAGGTAGCTGAGGGCATGAGTGCTCTCCTTATGGGGAGATCTAGTGCCACCCTTCAGGGCATCATTGTGCACCTGGGGCTCATTGCTGCAGATTTCACGGGACAGATTTGTGCCATGGTCTCCACGTCCACCCCCCCCGTCACTATCCCAAAAGGGACGTGGATTGCTCAACTTGTGCCCTTTAAGTCTTCTGTTCGCAGGACAGTTGACCAGTCGCAAGGAGACAGCGGCTTTGGATCCACTGGGCCGCCTCAAGTTCACTGGACTGCTGTCCTGACCAAAGAACGTCTTGAGATGCTGTGTACCCTGCGCATCCCTGGTGCGACGCGGCCGGAGAGCCGCCTCCGCGGGCTTCTTGACGGCGGTGTGGACATCACAGTTCTCTCCCTTGCCCCTTGCCGCCTGGCCCCCGGAGTGGCCCCTGAATCCAGTGGAGAAGCCTGTCGTGGGATTGGGAGGGACGGTGCGATGCTATGTGAGCCAGCAGCCCATGCTGATGGCGAACCCAGAGGGACAGACAGCCATGACTTGGCCTCATGTTATTTCAACTTGTGCTAATCTCTGGGGAAGGGATGTTCTGTCCGTGTGGGGGGTGTGCATCGGGACGGGTTTTTGATGGGGGCCACTGCAATGAAGGGTGCAGAGTGTCCTACGCCTCCTTTAGGGTTGCTGGTGGACAAACCCATCTGGGGAAAACCAGTGGCTCCCCCCTCAAGACAAATTAGTCACCCTTCAAAACCTGGTGCAGGAGCAGTTGAACCAGGGTCATCTGGAGCCTTCTACCAGTCCCTGGAACACTCCTATCTTCTGCATCAAGAAAAAATCTGGGAAATTGAGGCTGTTACAAGACCTCCAAAAGGTCAGTGCAGTGGTGGAAAGCATGGGAACACTGCAGGTGGGCATGCCATCCCCTGCCATGCTTCCCGCAGACTGGCTGGTCCTCATAGTGGATTTGAAGAATTGTTTTTTTACGATTCCTTTGCATCCTGATGACAAAACAAAATTTGTCTTCTCGGTGCCAGCAATTAACAATGCTGAGCCTGCACAAGGATATTAATGGAAGGTTTTGCCCCAAGACATGCGAAATTCTCCGGCCATATGCAAATGGTATGTGGCCTGCGCCTTGTCTGGAGTTCGCAAGCAGTTTCCTGATGCCTGTCTGTATCATTATATGGACGACATTTTGGTGGCTGCGTCCACCCAGGATGAGCTGCTGAGGATACAGCCTCAGTTGCTCAATGCCTTGCATTCTCATGGGCTGCAGGTAGCTCCAGAAAAGGAAGTATTTGGGGGTCAAAATTCTGGAACAGACAATCTGACACCAGGAGGTGCAATTTGTGCATTTGGTGACGACACTGAATGATGCCCAGAAATTGGTAGGTGTCATCACTTGGTTACATCTGCACTTGGGACTAACCGATGCACAGCTGTCTCCTCTGTATGATTTGTTGAAAGGAGACTCTGATTTAAAGTCGCCTTGCACATTGACCCCTGAGGCATATCAGGTGCTGGAGGTGGTTCAGCGAGCTGTTTCTGCTTGCCAGGTTTATCGCATTGATCCCTCCGTTGATATCACTGTGTTCATCACCACTCCAGATTCGCATCCCACAGGCATCATTGGCCAATGGAGTGACAAATGGTCCGATTCCTTGCACATCTTGAAATGGGTTTTCTTGCCCCATCAGCTGCAGAAGATGGCAACTGCATTGTCTGAGCTAATTGCTCGCTTGATAATCAAATGCCAACAATGGTGTTTGCAATTGATGGGTGCGGATCCTGCAAAAATCATACTCCCGGTACAGCTGGAGGATTTTGACTGGAGCTTTGCAAACAGTGTGTCCCTGCAAAGTGCTCTGGAAAACTTTTCGGGGCAGATCACTTATCATCTGCCCAGTCATAGGCTACTGCATATGGCAAAATTCACACAACTATCTTTGTGGCCCAAAAATAGTCAGGAACCAGTGCAAGGACCCATTGTCTTCACTGGTGGTTCGGGGAAAACGGGAAAGGCCATTGTTACTTGGAGGGATGGATCTGAGTGGCAGGTTCTGGAAGGTCATGAGCATGGGTCAGCCCAATTGGTTGAACTGAGGGCTGCTGTCATGGCATTTGAGAAATTTTCCCAGGAACCTTTCAACTTGGTCACGGATTCTGCCTATGTGGCTGATCTTGCACAGCGGTTGGGTCACTCGGTTTTGAAGGACGTCAGTAATCCTGCCTTGTTTCATTTGCTGAAGACCTTGTGGTGTGCCATTCAGGCCCTGGTTCATCCGTTCTATGTTCTGCATGTGAGGAGTCACACCAATTTGCCAGGTTTTACAGTGGAAGGTAACGCGAGGGCTGACAAGTTGGGCTAACCCAGGTGGGTAGCACCTCAGCCTGATACACTCATGCAGGCCAAGGCATCGCATGGGTTTTTCCATCAGAATGCACATACCCTGCAGAAGCAGTTTCAGCTGACGCCAACTGAGGCTTGAGACATTGTCGAGTCGTGTGACGACTGCCACGCACTTGCTGTGCCTTTGCCAGCAGGGGTCAACCACAGAGGCCATAAGGCCTTGGAGCTTTGGCAGACCGATGTCACCCAGATTGCTGAGTTTGGCCAGCTCAAGTATGTGCACGTCACTGTGGACACGTTCTCCTCTGCGATGTGGGCTTCTGCTCACACCGGAGAAAAGGCCCGCGATGTCCTTGCCCACTGGAGGCAGGACTTTGCCGTTCTGGGCATACCATGTGCTGTGAAAACCGACAATGGTCCTGCTTACGCATCACAGAAAGTGCGGCAGTTCCTGCAGTTGTGGGGTGTGTCACATGGGTTTGATATCCCTCATTCTCCAACTGGTCAAGCTATTGTAGAACACGCTCATGGTACTCTGAAGCGGGTTCTTCAAAAACAAAAATGGGGAATGCAGGGTGAAACCCCACACAGTTGGTTGGCAAAAGCTTTGTACACCATCAATCATCTTACTGTCCCGCAGAACTCAAATAATCCTGTCATTTTGAATCATCACCTTTTTTTGCAGGCTGTGGACGAGACACATCAGTCTCGAGTGAAGGTTCGGCTGTGGAATTTAGTCACCAAACAGTGGGAAGGTCCTTATGACCTTATTGCTTCGGGGCCTGGGTATGTGTGCGTATCCATAGATACTGGTTGTATGCTGGGTACCTTCGAAGTGTGTTTGCCCTGACCTGCGACCACAGAGACAGAATCCAGCTGACAGGCAAAATGGAAACCGTGACCAAACTGAAAGTCATCAAATGGATGAATCGAGTGATGACTCGGATGTAGACGATACGAGTCATCACTCCGATGATTCTTCCACAAATGGACACTGAACATTGTTCACTTTTTCTTTTTTAATTTCTTTTTTTAAATGGAAAAATGTTGAGATGTCACCCTGCTTTTTCAAGTTTTTCTAAGCCTTCTGATGTTTACATTCTTGTAACGAACTTTCTCACACATTTTATGTAAATAACTTATTGTTTTGCATTCTTTTATGGAGGAGGAGAAATTTGATGGACTGTTGGTTTGTCCAGTGTCATTGGAGAGGTGGCACTGTCATCCTCCAATCCACTGTCACTTTTGGAAATCTGTAAATGTTGGAGTCAGAAATTAAACTTCCCTCTTTTATGCCTTGGAGAGCTGCATGTCTGCGTCATTTTATTTTGTGTCTTATAGCGATAAGGGAGAAAGGCAGAAGGCTCCTTTTGCAAGGTTTTATTTCAGCGAAGTATATCACATGTGGTGGCTGAAGGGAACCCGGTAGAGAAAGAGAGCGACCACGTGGTGCAGACAGCTTAAGAAGGGGAAGGGGTGGGGGGCAGAGCTAAGGGCAGGGCAAAGGGGATTAGTAAGAGCCTCAATGAGAGATGCAGGACTCCAGGCGTCTCTTCATAATGCAGTTTATTACATCCAAGATGTTACAGCAGTCCAGGGTCATGGGCGACAGAGCCTGCACCTACAGCTGTCAGCTCCAGCTGCAGACAAGCCTGAAGACCCTTTAATCTTGGTTACAATGCATTATATACTTTTCTGTGCTGAGCATCTTAATACAGAAGAACCAATCCATACCTTAACTTTTGCCTATCGCCTATCATAACTACTATAATTACCATATTCATGTTACTATTCTCCTATCACTGAAAGTTAGTATGTTACAGTTTAAGCTAGAAGTTGGTTTTTCTGTTTTCTTGCAGTGGAAAATTCTGAGACCTTTTTTCTACTTGCAACATCGGCAGACTTGTTTGCCAGTGGTGTCTTTCTGCTTGGTAAAAACATCTTGTTTGATGTGGGTTTATCCTTTGCTCTAAGCCATAACCTCCCTTCTAACTAACATACCCTTTGCCTTCTTAGTTATCCAGTAAAACTGGCTCAGCAATTCTTTTCTTCTATATCAAAACTTGCTTTCATTTCTATTCCTTCTTCAGATTCTACATTCAAAAATCTTTCTGCCAAGCATACATATCTGTGAGACTTTCTTGCCAAACTTTCATCCTTCCCAACAGGGATTGGTCTCCATGGGAGAGGGCGCAGCCACCAGGGGTATCCAATCAATGAGGGAACAGGGAAAAGAGAAACCAGGGATCAGTGAGACAGAAGTCCATGGGGGAGTCTTGTCTTTCCCCCAGGAGGAATGAACTCTATGGTGCAATGCCCTTGGGAATTGGCCAGGGGTGGGAGGGAGTTCATGGGATACTACACCATTTCTATAATCTGTCAAGAAATCATTAGCTAAAGCAAAAATATACAGGTGTGATGTACAAGTCATTAGTAATTGTTACACTCCCAGTGGTAAAGTAGCAACTGTAGCACTTTTATCTAATTTTACTTGGTATATCCTTTTGCCAAAAGCAGGTAACAACATTCTCCACAACTGTTTATGCACGCGGGACTGATTATTACCTAAATAGTATTGAATTAGTGATCCAGCCATCCCACCATCCAGCCAAACAATGCTGCAGTTTGCCTTTTGGGAGGGGAGAATGGGTGCATTGGTCCCATTTTCTTTAAAGATGCCATGTGGTCCCCAATCAATTACCTTCCCATACTGTAAGAATTGTTGTTGTGGCCACTGTCCTATACATGATTGTCACAGACACATTTTCTGAAAAATCCTTTCCTTAGGATTTTTTCTCCTGAGAAGCTGAGAGGCCTCAGGAATAAAATGTAAACAATGATTATCTGCTGCTGTGGAATGCAACAGGTGGATCTGTGATTTGTCTCATGTGGTTGTTTCTAATTAATGGCCAATCACAGTCCAGCTGTCCGGACTGTCTCAGTCAGTCATAAGCCTTTGTTATCATTCCTTTTCTATTCTTAGCTAGCCTTCTGATGAAATCCTTTCATTCTATTCTTATAGTATAATTTTAGTATTATATATATCATAAAATAATAAATCAAGCCTTCTGAAACATGGAGTGAGATCCTCGTCTCATCCCTCATCCTAAGACCCCTGCGAACACAGTCACATATGATGTCCATTCCAAACACTGTATGTTGGAGATGGGTGTAAAACGACATTTCGGGAAATGGAGTGGTATCCACAGATTTGTTAGAGGTAGACAGAATGGCCAGCAATGTAATAATAGTAAATTTTCTTGCATTGTCTGAGTGTACATATATTAAATGTCATTGCATAGAAAAGTTAGCACAAGGTGAAGGCATACTTGTTTGATCCTGTGTTAAGCATATAGGTGGTAAATTAGTAACAAATGTAGTGATAATACTATATGTAGCTACAATATTCTGATCTAGGGGAGGAAGCCAAGTTCCCCCTACCCATTCCATTGTTGCTGAGGGGAGGCTCTGGATCCCACCAGGTCAGAGGCCAAAACAGCGGAGGTTGAATTATGTGGGCCCAATAGATTCTCCCTTCTGCCATTTGATGGCAGTACAGCAGAAGAAAGACAACAAGGTTCATTTTGTTGTTCTTGGCAGGGTTTGATGTATTTTGCTGGGAGACAATATGGTTGGCACCTAGCAAAAAAACCCTCAAAATTGGCCCAAAACCCACCCCAAGAATCACGCTAATAATCACCACAAAGACAGCTTCAGCACCCCTAAAAACCCTCGAATACGCCCCAAAAATCACCCTCAAATCACCCCCAAAAAAACCCCCAAAATCACCCCAAAACACCCTAAAATAGCCCAAAACACCCCACACTCTCCCCAAAAGCTGCAAAATAAGACAATAAAAACTCCCAACATTGCCTAAAAACTCTTGAAATCACCCCGAAAATGTATGAAATCACCCGAAGTCACCCCAAAATTGGCTTCGATACCCAAAAAAAAGCCTCAAAATTGCCATAAAAATGGCATCTGCCGCCCCAGAAAACCCCCAAAATCACCCAAAACTGACAAAAATAAACCCAAAAATGATCCTAAAAACCGCCTCAAGAACCCCCAAAATCTCCTCAAAACCCTAAAATCACCCCCAAAATTTCCCCCAAAATTACCCCTAAAAACACCTGAAATCCATTAATTTCAGCCAAAGTACCAAAAAACTCCCAAAATCGCCCCAAATTTGGCATCTGCACCCAAAGTGCCCCCAAAATCTGCTTCAGAGCCAAAAAAAGCCTCAAATGCACCTCAAAATTGGCATTGTCCCCCTAAAAAAACCCCAAAATTCACCCCTAAAAGCCCCCAAAACAGCATCAAGAAAAACCCCAAATATCCCCCCCAAAATCCTCCCCAAATTCCTGCTTCTCACCCCCAAAATCCTCCCCAAATTCGTGCTTCCACACCCAAAACTACCCCAAAAATCACTCCAAAACCTGCCAAAAAAAACGCCCCCAAAACCGCCCTAAATCCCCCAAAATACCACTTCAAAACTGCTCCAAAAATCACCACAAGAACTCCCAAAATCTCACCAAAACATAAACATCATCCCTAAAATTACCCAAAATCTCCCAAAGTCAGTCACGGTACCCAAAAACCACCTCAAGAACCCCAAAAACCACCTGAAAGCCCCCAAAGATGGCTTAGGCACCTAAAATCCACCTCCTAAAGCCCCAAAATCTCCTCAAAACCTTAAAACCACCCCCTAAATCGCCCCAAAAATCACCCCTTTAAATCTTTCAAAATCCCCCCAAATCGGATTTGGCAACTAAAAGAACCACCAGAACTGCCCCATAAATCACCCCAAGTACCCCCAAAATCTCCCCAAAACCCAAAAATCACCCCAAAATCACCCAAAATGCCCTCAAAATAGCACCAGAAAAAAAATCATCCCAAAAATTGCCCCGAAAACCACTCCAAGAACCCCCAAAATGTCCCCAAAACCCAAAAATCACCCCCAAAATCTCCCTCAAAACATCCCTAAAATCACTCGAAATCCCCAAACGTCAGCCTTGGTACCCAAAAAGACCCCAGAAATCTCCCTAATAATCACCACAAAGATGGCTTCAGCACCCCCAAAAACCCTCGAATATGCCCCAAAAATCACCCCCAAATTGCCCCAAAGCACCCCCAAAATCATCCCCAAAATCAGTTTTGGCACCCAAAAGAAGCCATGAAATCGTCATATAATTGGCATCAGTCCCCCAATAAGCCCCCCAAATTGCCCAAAACTCACCCCAAAAACTCAAAAAAATTCCCCCCCAAAACTCCCCAAAATAGCATCACAAAATCTCCCCCAATATTGCTCCAAATACCACCTCAAAATCTCTTCAAAACTACCCCCAAAACTGCCCAAAATCCCCCAAAGTTGGCTTCGGCACCCAAAAGAACAATTCTAAACTGCCCCAAAAACGACCCCAAAAACACACTAAAAATCACCCCAAGAACCCCCAAAATCTCCCCAAAACCTAAAATTCGTCACTAAAATTACCCACAATCTCCCAAAGTTGGCTGCGGCACTCAAAATAAACCACCCCCAAAAACCACCTCAAGAACCCCATAAACCACCCGAAATCTGCCAAAGTTGACTTCGGCACCCAAAAAACCACTTCAAAATGCCCCAAAGTCTCCTCAAAGGCCTAAAACCACCCCCAAAATCATCCAAAATCCCCCAAAATCAGCTTTGACACCCCAAAAAAGCCCAAAACCATCCTGAAAATCACCCCAAGAACCACCAAAATCTCCCAAAACCCAAGAATTTCCCCTAAAATCACCCAAAATCTCTCAAAGTCAGCCTTGGTACCCAAAAAAAAAAACCCCAAATCATCCGAAATTTAGCATCTGCCCCCAAAATCGACTTCAGCACCCAAAAAAAAGCCTCAAAGTCGCCACAAAATTGGCATTGACCACCCCCAAAACCCCCCCAATTTGCCCCAAAAATCTCCCCTAAAACTCAAGTCTCCCCGCAAACCCCCAAAATAGCATCACAAAAACCCCAAAAATCATCTCCAAAATCCTCCCCGAATTCATTCTTCAGCACTCAAAAAAACCCTCAAAATCGCCCCAAAAATCACCCCAAGAACCGCCAAGACTGCCCCCAAAATCGTCCCCAGAATCACATCAAAAATCACCTCAAAAAACCTGAAATGCCCCAAAGTTGGCTTCGGCACCCAAAGAACCACTTTAAAATGCCCTAAAATATTTTCAAAATCCTAAAACCACCCGCAAAATCGCCCCAAAAATCACCCCTGAAATCATCCGAAATCTGCCAAAATCACCTTGGACACCCAAAACCCCCCCAAAACTTCCCTGAAATTCACCCCAAAAACCACAAAATCTCCCGAAAACCCAAAATTACCCAAAATTGCCCCAAATCAGACACAGTACTGAAAAAAACCTCCAAAACTGCCCCAAAAACCACCCCAAAACCACCCTGAAAATCACCCCAAGAACTACCAAAATCTCCCCAAAACCCAAAAATCGCCCTCAAAATTGCCCCTAAAATCATCTGAAATCTCCAAACATCAGGCTTAGTACCAAACAAAACCCCAATATCGGCCCAAAACCCACACCAAAAATCGCCCCAATAATCACCACAAAGATGACTTCAGCACCCCCAAAAGCCCTCAAATACGCCCCAAAAATCCCCCCCAAATTGCCCCTAAAATCACCCCAAAAATCACTCCAAGAGCCCTCAAACTCTCCCCCAGAGAGACAGAACGGTCTTTGTTAGACCCTAATAATCACCACAAAGATGACTTCAGCACCCCCAAAAGCCCTCAAATACGCCCCAAAAATCCCCCCCAAATTGCCCCTAAAATCACCCCAAAAATCACTCCAAGAGCCCTCAAACTCTCCCCCAGAGAGACAGAACGGTCTTTGTTAGACCCTAATAATCACCACAAAGATGACTTCAGCACCCCCAAAAGCCCTCAAATACGCCCCAAAAATCCCCCCCAAATTGCCCCTAAAATCACCCCAAAAATCACTCCAAGAGCCCTCAAACTCTCCCCCAGAGAGACAGAACGGTCTTTGTTAGACCCTAATAATCACCACAAAGATGACTTCAGCACCCCCAAAAGCCCTCAAATACGCCCCAAAAATCCCCCCCAAATTGCCCCTAAAATCACCCCAAAAATCACTCCAAGAGCCCTCAAACTCTCCCCCAGAGAGACAGAACGGTCTTTGTTAGACCCTAATAATCACCACAAAGATGACTTCAGCACCCCCAAAAGCCCTCAAATACGCCCCAAAAATCCCCCCCAAATTGCCCCTAAAATCACCCCAAAAATCACTCCAAGAGCCCTCAAACTCTCCCCCAGAGAGACAGAACGGTCTTTGTTAGACCCTAATAATCACCACAAAGATGACTTCAGCACCCCCAAAAGCCCTCAAATACGCCCCAAAAATCCCCCCCAAATTGCCCCTAAAATCACCCCAAAAATCACTCCAAGAGCCCTCAAACTCTCCCCCAGAGAGACAGAACGGTCTTTGTTAGACCCTAATAATCACCACAAAGATGACTTCAGCACCCCCAAAAGCCCTCAAATACGCCCCAAAAATCCCCCCCAAATTGCCCCTAAAATCACCCCAAAAATCACTCCAAGAGCCCTCAAACTCTCCCCCAGAGAGACAGAACGGTCTTTGTTAGACCCTAATAATCACCACAAAGATGACTTCAGCACCCCCAAAAGCCCTCAAATACGCCCCAAAAATCCCCCCCAAATTGCCCCTAAAATCACCCCAAAAATCACTCCAAGAGCCCTCAAACTCTCCCCCAGAGAGACAGAACGGTCTTTGTTAGAGATTTCCTTCAAGAATGAGTGCTCAATTATCTCGACGATTCCTGTAACATAAAGAGAATCACAATCAATGTTAATAGGTTCCTGTGAAAAAAGGCGAAATTCTTCAACCACAGCTGCCAGTTTGACTAGCTGGGTAGATCCAGGTTGAAAGGTTATCGAATGTTCCCACTATCCCTTATCATTTCTTCACAGGGTGACAGCTTTATGTGTCTTTCCTGATCCATCAGTGAAAACAGTCTTTCCATCAGGGATTAGAGTTTTCATTTGCAGTCATCATTGTTGAAAGGAGAGTTCCTTGAAGGATTGTAGCAGGGCATGTTGAGGCATCTTGTGAAAAAATTGTCCATTATAGTCTGCAAGAGCAATTTGAAATGACAGTGAAGCCCTGAACAGATTCTCTAATTCTGCTGCAGTAATAGGGACATGTATTACTGCTGGGTGATATCCAGTCGTCCCATCGACAGCAGTCAAATAATCATTTCGAGTTGAGTGGTTATCGTTTTTACAAAGGTGTGTGGCAGAAAAACCCATTCTAATAACCAGAGACGATGGTCCTGTACATCACATTGACCAATAAGAGCATAGGGTTGGAAAGATTGCACAGTCACAAACAGTCACAGAAACAAATCTGGGTTTTGACATGTGGCAAAGGACCTGCTGATTTTATCACTTATAGTCTATAAAGCCTTTGGGGCAGTTTTTGTCAACTGTCTAGGGGAAGAGAGATCTGGGTCCCCACTTAACAACTGAAATAAGGGGGATAATTCCTCTGTGGTAATTCCCAATAAAGGGCGAACCAAATTAATAGTGCCTAACAATTTTTGCAGATCATTCAATGTGTGTATATTGGTTTTTAGGGTCACTGCCTGTGGGGTGACTGTTGTCTCCAATAATTTGAAACCCAGATATTTCCAGGGAGGTTCTGTGTCACAGACATTTCTTTTATGAAAAATCCTCTCTTAGGA
>NW_005055008.1:14738-23985 GCF_000277835.1 Geospiza fortis
AAGCTGAGAAGTTCAGCAACCAGACATAAACAATAGGTTATCTGCTGCTGTGGAATGTGGCAGGTCTGCCTGGATTGGCCCAGTTTGGATGTTTGGGGTTTGTGACCAATCCAGAACTGAGATCTCTCGGACACAGTCTGAGAGAGCTGGTTTGTTATTCATTCTTTACTTTCTATTGTTAAGTAGCTAGCAGCTTCTGGAAACTGTCCTTTCTTTTTCTTTTTAGTATAATAGATGTATATATCATAACTTAATAAATCAAGCCTTCTGATCATGGAGCCCATCTCGTCTCTTCCTTCACCCTGAAACCCTTGTGACCACCGTCAACAGTTCTGTTTAGATTTTTTCTGTGGCTACACACAGGCCACTGCTGGCAAGCGTTACCTTTAAAGCAGCAAGGCAGTCATGCAACAATGCAGAATTTTGAGAAGCAATTAAAATATCGTCCATGTAGTGATACAGCAAAACAGACACATATTTTTGCCATATTGGTTGTATCGCTGAGTGAATGACAAATTGACCGATAGTAGGACTGTTTTTATATCCTGATGTCACTGTTGAGTGAGAAATGACACGGATAAATTAGTGACACATTCCATGCATTCTCAGAAGGCTAATCCACTTTATTAGGAAACCCATTCATTTTTATACTCTAGTTCGCTACAGATGGACCTGATTGGTCCTTTAATCAAAACACCAACACCATTGGCTAATTAAGAAACCACCCTTTTGGTAAACAACCTTATGAGGAAAACAACTTATCACAAAACCACCTGCAGATTGTTTACAATTCTTTCTCTCCAGCTCTCTCAGACCAATTCATGGGAAATCTTATCTAGCTTTCTCTTTCTCTAACCAGACTGTCACATCCACACCCTGAGGTAGCCCAATCCAGTGGTATCATTCCATGGGGGTGTCCTAGGGTGACGTTATGATGCTTGTATCCCCAATCGTTGTTCTGTTTATGCTGGATATTATGTTCTGTGCCTTCAAGACTGGCGAATGTTTTGTTTTGTTTTGTTATCAGCCTGCTCCCTCACAGCTGGAGGGACACAAAGACAGGGCAGTACATAGTGATGCTTTTGCTTTTTTTGCTTTGCTTTTTGCTTTGCTCTTGCTCTTGCTTCTGCTTTGCTTCTGCTTTGCTCTTGCTTTTTGCTTCTGCTCATTAGTTAGTTTAGCTAAGCAGTCTGAATTTTTCCCTGGACTGTTTTTCCTTTCCCACTCGAACCTGCTCCAGGCTGGGACCTGGGAAACACCAAGAGTTTGCACCTTGTGGTCTGCAGCAGCTATCCCCAGCGCCGGAGGGACCGATAACAGAGCCACTACTCCCAGGAAAGACTTTCTGAATTTGTCATCTTTTTCAGAGCAGTGAAAGAGTGGTGTCATCCGGTATTGTTCATTTTGTGTGCTGGGGGGTGCTGTGCTTGTTAAATAAACAGGTTCTTTCCACTTCTCTCTGAGGAATCCTTCCCAAACCAGTTGGGGAGAGGGGCTGTGTGGGTTTGCTTTCTGGAGGGGCCCCTTTTGGAGGTTTTCTCCCAAATTTGCCCTAAACCAGGACAAGGGTTATGAACTCCAACCGCAAAGCCTCATCCAATTATTTATATGGGTCAAACTCTTTTGTCCCTCGTATCCATCCAATGGTTCCTATGATCTTACTCACTGTCAAAAGGTCAGCAAAAGTTTACAAACCTGCCAAATTTCTTATCACAATGTCCACCCTGATGACATTATTAGTTGACATGTGGTATACTCGGCTTTGCAACAATTTAAGGAAGCAGACCATGTCCTTGGGGATGCTCCACCTGCATCACTGTCAAATTCTGTTATTTTTATTAATGAAATATCACCTGAGGATAATAATCTGGAGAAAAAAGATCAATTTGATCCTGGTCCTATTGATTTTGGACAAGAACCAGGTCTATATCCTTCATTAGCCCTAATACGTGCTATGGCAGCACATGCTCCTAGCTCAGAAGAAATACAAACAGCATGCAAAAAGGCTGCAGTAAATATTTCACAAATTCAACCACCGTCTTATACTTTGTCCCATTCTTCTAGTGACTCTGATGAGGAAAGAATACCACCTATAGGACCTGAGCCAGAAAGACTTATACAAAAATGCCGGAGGTGAGCACTGGAGGATAGTGATATTGAATTTTTTCAAGCAATGCCTGTTGTATATTGTAATCAAAACCCACATCACAAGCAATTGTCATATGAGATGGTAAAGAAACTGAGATCAGTGAAAGAAAATGGTTTCCATTCCTCTTTTACTATGAATTGATTGGATGCAATTACAGAAGGACATACTATGTTACCAGTGGACTGGAAATCTCTTTTTAAGACAATTTTGACAGGAAGACAATACTCTGTCTGGTGGACGGAATTTGTAGATTTGGCTCAAACTCAGGCATTGGACAATGGTAATCAGCAACCACCCATTAATATCACTGCATCGCAGCTCTCTGGCACAGATGCACATGCTACTGCTCCGGCTTAGTTAAGACTCCCCCCACAACTGTGGGATCAGTATACTGTTATTGCCATGTAGGCACTACAAAAGGTACCTGATACAAAAAGTTGGAGTCTGGTTTTGCTGTTGAGGCAGGGGGTCCAGGAACCATATATTACCTTTATTGATCTGTTACAATCCGCTATGATGCCTTGAGAGGCTACCTAGAACAGAAGCTAGACAGTGTTAAAGGAATAAAGTAGGTATTTATTAAAAAGGTCTTCAAAGTATACACTTTGGGCAGTACAAGAGCCCAGCGGTGGCTACACCCAAGATGGACGACGGGTCACATGTTTTCACACTTTTATGTTTTGGTCCATTTACATATTGGGGTTAATTGTCTGTTATAAATGATCAAATCCGTAGCAAATTTATCAAAAAAAAACCCCAAAAATTTATTAGATAAAATGACAAAAAAATATAAACTTCAAAAATCTTACCACAGCCAAGTCAGCTATCAGTCCCGGGAGCAGCAGCTGGGTGCTTTGGGATCAGGCTGGCACAAGGTCAGCTTTTCCCCAAAGGCACACCAAGCGCTTGCCGGAGCCAGCTTATATACAGTTTATTTAGCCCAGGGCAAGGATGACCACATATTTCTTTGTGTGTCTTTACATGCAAAGTTGGGTCTATACATGTGTACAAGTATACAAAGGCAGAAGTCCGAATTCAGACAACCGTCTGGGCACCCCGGTTGAAAGATGTATTCACATGGAATAGGCAATGTCCGGTCCCATGGATTCCTGTCCAAGTGGTCTATTCCGGGAATGTCCAGATAGCATCTTTTCTTCTGCCTAGTATTCCGGGAAATCTCTGATGCCTCAGGCAGAGCTCCTCCATATGTATTTCTGGTCTGGGAAGCTGCAAGTTCTGCCAGGAAATCTCTGATGCCCCCAGGCAGGGCTTTTAAGTAAAACTGCAGGCTTTATCATTGGAATGTGAGATGAATGTTTCCCCTGGTCTGTGTAAATCCTTACATAGAGTTAGATTTCTTAATATATATCTATTTCTATTGTTAAGGCATGAATTAACCTACTATATTCATAACACTTCCAATGCTTGAAAGTGCTTGGGGTGCTTCAGCCAGGGACCATTGTGGGGGTGTCGAGTGTCCCAAATGACTCTTGTACAAAATCTGAATGCATAAAAATTTTCCACTCTGTTAACAAATCTTTCTCCCACAAAACCAGATGGACAGACAGCACAAAAAGTTTATCTGTGGCGATCTGCTTATCAGGCTCTGTTATTTGCACAATTTAAAGCAGAACTGCTTGCTGCTGTGATAGCCCAACAACTGCAAGTGGCCAGAGCAGCTGTTAAGTGCTTTGAATGCAGAGGGCTAGGACATATCAGGAAGCAATGTCCGAAGGGACAAAGGGGCAATAAAAGGCCCAGTAAACTTTGTCCTTGCTGCCAAAAAGGGTTTTGTTGGAGCAATCAATACTGGTCTAAATTTGACAAACATGGCAACCTTCTCCCACAGCAGGGAAACTCAAAGGGGGGCACATTGGGATCTGATGCCGACTAGAAAGGGCAAATTGAAATCATGGCTCCGACAACAAATCTTCGACTAGAAAGGGCAAATTGAAATCATGGCTCGGACACCTAATCCTCACTGTACTGTGACACAGGGAAGCCTATTGGCACAATTAATACTGCTGCCAGCAATTCCCTGTTCAGCACTGATCTTACAGCAGCAATGAGATACAGGTAGATTTGGAAGCATAGGCACCTCACAAATATTTTGGTCAAAAGTCATAGGGGTACAACAAGCGTTACTCACTTGTCAAATAGAATCTAAGTCTTTTACAGGTTTGGTTGACACTGGAGCAGATGTTTCCATCATATCCCAGAAGGACTGGCCCTCAGAATGACCCCTGGCCCCCTCAACTGCGATTGTAGCAAGCATCGGCGGTCAGCAGATTCCCTAGCAGTCCACAAGGAAGCTGAAAATCATCAGCCCCAAGGGCAAGACTGTCACCCTGTGACCACATGTAGTCCCAATCCCAGCCACTCTGTGGGAGCTGGACCTGATGAAACAATGGAGTTTGATAATTTCAACATCTTTTTGAGAGGGGCTATTGATGAAAAGTTGCTTCTTAAACTGACTTGGCTTTCAAACAGGCCAATCTGGATAAACCAATGGCCCCTGAGAAATGAGCGGCTTCATCAAGCCTGGATCCTTGTGCAAGAATAATTACGTTTGGGTCACATAGTCTCTTCCACTAGCCCCTGGAATACACCTATTTTCATTAACCCTAAGAAATCTGGAAAGTCGAGGCTTTTACAGGATCTCAGAGCAATCAACACAGTCATTTCACCTATGGGGGCATTGTAGCCAGGAATACCTAACCCTACAATGATCCCCAAACACTGGGAATTACTGATAATTGACTTAAAAGACTGCTTTTTTACAATCCCTTTGCATCCTGTTGATGCACCTAAATTTGCCTTTACTTCCTGACAATCATGAGACCCTGTCCTGGTTTGGGAGAAAACCTCCAAAAGGGGCCCCTCCAGAAAGCAAACCCACACAGCCCCTCTCCCCAACTGGTTTGGGAAGGATTCCTCAGAGAGAAGTGGAAAGAACCTGTTTATTTAACAAGCACAGCACCCCCAGCACACAAAATGAACAATACCGGATGACACCACTCTTTCACTGCTCTGAAAAAGATGACAAATTCAGAAAGTCTTTCCTGGGAGTAGTGGCTCTGTTATCGGTCCCTCCGGCGCTGGGGATAGCTGCTGCAGACCACAAGGTGCAAACTCTTGGTGTTTCCCAGGTCCCAGCCTGGAGCAGGTTCGAGTGGGAAAGGAAAAACAGTCCAGGGAAAAATTCAGACTGCTTAGCTAAACTAACTAATGAGCAGAAGCAAAAAGCAAGAGCAAAGCAGAAGCAAAGCAGAAGCAAGAGCAAGAGCAAAGCAAAAAGCAAAGCAAAAAAAGCAAAAGCATCACTATGTACTGCCCTGTCTTTGTGTCCCTCCAGCTGTGAGGGAGCAGGCTGATAACAAAACAAAACAAAACATTCGCCAGTCTTGAAGGCACAAACGACTGGGGATACAAGAATCATAACATCACCCTGGGACCATCTGTTCCCTGGTGATGTGCAATAGACAGTCTTTATGCAATTTTTGGGATTTCGTTGCACCTTGCCCCATTCTAAAAATGCTGCCTGACCATTCACAAAAGGCTAACCTGTTCTATAGCCAGCAATGAGAGGAGCTCCTTCGTGATCATCTGAACACACATGCTTAATTCAGTCAGGGTACGCCACTGGACTGGATCACGTCAGTAGTAATGAAGTCCCTATTTGGGTGCCATTTGTAGCATATGAATGCGAGACTCACAATCTGAGAGCAAAATGAATCTGTTTATTGCAGAGTTAAGACAGTAGTTATACACTTAGTGTGAGAATCTCTGTTCAGTCCTTCGCACGCAACCTGGTTGCAGGCCTGTAATAAATCCATCAGCCTGATAGTTTGCTAGTTTCCTCAATGTTTGCAGGCTTTTGAAGAAACAGGATGCTTTGCCTGTTCTCAGATAATGTGTAATCTAAGTTCTTCCATGCTTCCCAGGAATTTCCTGCAGTGTCAGGCTTGTTTCTTTCTCACAGTTTAGGAATTCACTGAGTGTAAAATGATCTGGAGTAAATGTCTGATTGCTTAATTTTAGTTTATGCAAAATATGAAGTAAGGTCCTTATCTTAATGCATCACCAAAGATGATTAAGACAAATCATACTGCCTCATGCTTGCCAGTGCATTCAGAGACAGTTACTAAAAAACTTTTGCTGTGGGTACCCAATTAAGTCATGATTAGATAGTTCAGTCCTAGGAACCTTTGAGGATCTCCAGGAAACATAGTTGTAAAGATATTTGGGCATTTAGTGATGAAGATAAGCTCTTTCAAAGCATTTCCTTGTAGGGTAAAATCACCATCCAAATTTCCTCGTCCAGATGACAGCTAGATAGCTGGCGAGTAAATTCATGGACACAAACCAACATTTCTGAGTACCAGGCAGTGTGACCATCTTGTGTTTCTTCTGGGAAGACAATTTATGCACATCTAGTTGTATTGGTTTTGCACGGCCTGTTTTTTGGTAGCAGGGGGGCCACAAAGATGGCTCCTGTGAAAAGCTGCTGGAAGTTTCCACCTGGTCCAGCAGAGCCAAACACGGATAGATCTGAAGATGGACATGCTGCTGGCCAAAACTGGGCCAATGAGCCTTAGTTTCCTCGCAGCTCTGAGTCTGTTTCTAAACCACAAGGCTTAAAAGGCACAAGTTGAGCAATATCAGTTTTGGCTGGAAGAATTACAGGAGGAGTATGTGGCAACACCATAGCACGTATCTGTCCAGTATAGTCCGCATCTATAACTTCAAGGTAAACAAAAACACCTAACACAGCATTGGATTGTCCTAATAGTAATGCACTTTTGTCTTGGTTTGGAAAGACAGGAGTCTGCTAAGGAAGGCAGGAGCCTCCCCTGAAATTGAGAATGTAAACCCTCCCCACCCTTCCGAATTGCTACAATTTTAAATTAAGGGGCTCTCAGGCAAAGATATGGGAGCAGGCAATAACAGTTCTTTAATAGGGAAGAAATAAAAAGAATAAAATAAACAATACAGTCCACTGGAACAACACTGACAGAGTCAGAACCCAACCTGACACCCTGTTGGTCAGGGTGCTAGTGGCAGTCCGATTGAAAATGTGGCTGCAGTCCTCTGAAGTATCAGGTGTGGTTCTGTTGGAGCAAGGGGGTTCTGTAGAGAAGGATGTAGTCTTCCTCTGAAGATCCAGGAGGAAAAGGTAGCTGCTGTTCCTCTGGGGAATCTCGTGGAGAAAATAAACTGAAACTGCAATTTCAGAATCTTGGAGTATATGGGGTAGCAGTGCTTGGCTCCTCCCTCTGGGCGGAGCATCTCACAATGGGATGTTATAGTTCTTATCAGTCATGCACCGATATTCAATAGTCTGTTATCAGCAGAGGTCCCCTCCCGAGGAAGGTGTGAATGTGGTCATTCAAAGAGAGAGATAAGGCAAACTGCTCACTTGACAAGGTAATCAGCCATACAGATGGTAATGGAAAACATCTTGCATGCAATCTTCAACAACTTTGTTCCCTATTGGCCCATAGGCATCAAGGGGAACTTTGTGTACCTTCAATGAGTCTATAGTGATGGAGGCAGTGGTGGAAACATCAATTCCACCAGCTCCTCTTCTTGTCCCTGAATTGGTCACACAGGCCTGCATCTGGGGATGGGAAGGTCCTTGTGTCTTCGCACTCCTTCCCTTCATACTCTTGTCGCAGTTTCCCTGCTCACCAAGAAATTGTCAATTAGCATGATATTTAGACTTACATTGTTTGGCAAGATGACCAGGTTTTTCACAGCTGTTGCAGTTTTCCACCATAGATGCAGGTCTCTGTTTCAGTCGTGTGTCAGATGAATCAGACTTGTGGGGGCAGTTTGCTTTCATACGGCCTCACTGTCCACAGTTAAAGCATCAAAGCGGTGCCTTTATTGCAGCTGCAATAGAATCAGCTAACAAAGCTATGATATAAAGGTGCAGTCCCCACTTTAGAGCATGCATCAATCATTTTGTTTAAAGAATAGTTCTTTCCAGGCATCATGTCAATAGTTTTCCTTCATTCTTCATTGGCATTATGTCTGGCTAATTGAAGTATTATTTGTTCTTTTGCTTCTTTATTTACTATATGCTTTTCTAATGCATCTTGCAATCAGTCTATGAATTGTAAATATGGCTCTGCAGCACTCTGTTTTAATGCTGTGTAGCTCTGAGATGCTGTGGACATGTTAGCGACTTTCAATATTGCTTGCATTCCCAGATCTTTGGCTTGCTCTAATATGAAAAGGTGAAGTCTTGCTTGTAACTGTGGATTCACTATGCATGGGAGACCCATGAGCTCTTGAAGTCGAAAACCACATTGTGGGTCATCTTGTGGCAAATTACAATTAAGTAAGGCTCTGTCCTCTGATAACCTTCACCACGTCAATTCAAACATCATGTATTGAACTGGGGTACAAATCAGCTTTGCCAATTGCTTTATATCAAAAGGTGTCATCTCCTCTGCTGCCAGAAATCCTAGCATGTTCTTTACAGCAGGGGATGCAAGTCCATGCTTTGCTACTAATTGACGTAACTCAGAAAGCACCTTCCACTTAAAACTCACATGGACATCAGGTGCTGTCCCATTGTTCCATATTACAGGAAATGCTCCAGCTATATTACTCATTGGCTCTGTGTCACCAGCTGGCATGGGCACAGTGATTTGCTGGGCACATTCTAGGTCTCCATCAGTTACAGCCAATAGTTTTATGTGATTCCAGAAGCTAACTGAGTCCTGAACAGGTGTAACAGCTGATCAGAAAGCAAAGGCACCAGCCTTATCATTAACAGGAGGGCGCTGTCTAGATTCCCCCACATTCAGGTCAGGTTTTTCTCTCCTCTTTTGGTTGTGGCTGAGGCATCAACAACTCAATAAGCGGAGCTGTTGGTACAGACTCATTCCTAACATTCCAGTCATTCATATGCAAAGATGGACTAATCCAGTTTGTGAGGCCAGAAGATGCAGGAAGGGGGATGGATGATGCCACCGTTGCCGGGCTCTGTGTAGATATAAGTGAGCCCGCCTCTCCCAGGCACCGGGGAGGGACAGGCGGGGCCACCGGTTCTGCGGCCATGGGGGGTCCCCCTGAACCCCCCTCTCC
>NW_005055008.1:24045-31053 GCF_000277835.1 Geospiza fortis
ACTGGTCCTGCCGATTCTGGGTGCGGCGGAGGGGAGGGTAGCCCCCCCTACACTTGGGCATTGTGCTGCTGTGGATATCATGTCCGTAGAGCGGCACCGTACATGAACGAGGATCATGGCCTTCCAACAACATGGCGTGCCCCTGCAGGGGAACTGCGCATGCGCAGGGGTGATGGTCGTACAGGCACTCTGTGCATACGCAGACAGCACACTCTGTTCCACAGCCAGCCCTCTGCACGCCCCCAGCAGTTCCAGGTTCCCTTTTTCTCCCGGTGCTGTTCCACTTACCCTGCCACTCCCCCCGGTTTCCCTGCTGACTTTCGGTTCTAGGGGAGCTCCTGTTTCTGCATCCCTTTCCTCTTTTAGCAGTTCCAAAGTGTCCAAAAGTGATCTCCAGGTAGGAAGGATGTGCCCCGCTGACTCGTCATCCCAAGAGGTGGTGTCCACGATTAGGGCTCCCACCTTCTCCCAATAGGTTATTTTAAACATGTTTTCCAGATCGATATAGAATCCTTTTTTCTTACACCATAATATCAGAGCTTTTAGAATACGCTTATTGTGTTTTTTCCCTTTTCTCCCCAACATGCCGGTCCATATATTAATTATGTTTTATTCTTGGGCTGAAACAAGCTGACCCATCTTTCCTCCTGTTTCAATCTTTACGCAATTTACAGTTTAGACTTCTTTGACTTGTTCTTCCACAGTTCTTCAATCATGCCCCCATGCTTGGCGGTGTGATATATTCTCTTGTTCGTGACCATTCTCCCCCACCTCGGTGGACGGAATGCTCCCTCCAGGTCGTGACTGGTTTCTCACCGCGAGTCCTGTCCGCCATTCCCCCACATCTCAGAGGACACTCATAAACTATCTTCACATTTTATCTATTGCTGGCTGAGGCTCATGCCTTCTTGCCACTCTGTGTTCACTGCCCAGGGCCGGTGCTGCCAGCTCACAGGCACGGGAGAGCTCAGCTGCAGCCTCCCATTCCGCACGTCGGGGTCTACCAGATGTCGCTGTGGAGCTCGTTAAAGAAAGATGCAGTGAAACAGAGTGGAAATTTTCCAGGGTAGAAATCCATTTTGGATTTAGGTGAAATGTGCCATTTTGAATTATTAAGTCTGTAGCTTGCTAGCATAAGCAAACCTGTTTAGTCTGCTAGCTTTGCTGCGCTCACAAAAACTGCCTCAGCCAAGGAAAAAGGAATGCAATTTCCAAGCTGAAGAGATAAGAAGGGCCCCTTGAACTTTGAAACGAAGACAAAAGCCTAAAGCTGAGTCTGCAAGAGACCAAGAGATGGACAAGATGACCAGAGAGTTCTCTCTGTACAAGGACTGATAAGGACTAATTGCAAGTTGTAATGCAAAACCAGTAAAATGAATATGCATGAACCTATTGTGAAACTCTATGCATATGTACAACTAAGGGGGGATAAAAAAGGTTCAGGAATTCTCAGGGGTGGGCATGTCCTTTAGGAGGGACCATCCCCACATACCTCCAGCACTGTAATAAACATACTGGCTTTACAACTTTTACAAAGTTCTGGAGTTGGTTTTTTTTCCGCAAATCAGCAGGACACACTTTTACGGAGCAAAGAAAAAAGATCCTGGTTTATTCACACGTCTCTTTATATAGAGTTTTTAAAGAACATCTCCTGTCTATCCCCAATTGGTCAGTAACAAGTTGTTACCCTGTATTGATTGGTCACTCAAGCCCCTGGTGTGTACATGCAGAATGAGTTGTTTGTGACATATAGTTTTCATTTTTCGACCTAACGGTGTCAAAACAGTTTATACAGGTGGCTAGTGTTTTTCACAGTCCTAGAGTTCTTTCTCAAGGAAAACAAGTTGTTTTTCACTGCTGCAGGACTCTGTTCTCACAAAGAGCTGTCAGCTTTCTCACAGCTTCTCTCGGCTCGAGTCAGGATTCAGTTTGTAAGGCCTCTGGCCTGCTGTTTCACCACCACAAGGAATATCATATATTGGATTTGATCATAAAGCAATTTAAATTAAAATATTATACTGAGATCTATTTTGTCTATCATTAAATGACAAACTCTCATTTAGTTCAGTAGAAACAGAGCTAAAAAGAACTGCCATAAACTGGCATGATACATTAGCACTACTGATCTTTCTAATTAAGCCTGGCTGCAAGGTCACAAGGGCATTTCCCCCCTTTTTCACTCTCTTAGTATGATTCCAGCATGAAAAATAATTTACTGAACTTCCATTTGGTATTTAATAGCCTCTGCTTCAAGTTAACACTAGATTAACACTGTGAGAAGCAATATCATCTTTGCAAGTAATAGGACTAACCCTGGTTTCTCAGTCTTTCATCTCATCCCTGTTTAACATTGGTGTCCAAGAAAGTGTCTGGCTTTCAATGCATCTTTTTCATGCATAGCATCACATAACTAAAAAATACCCAAATGAAACTCAATAATATGTAAGTCTACAGGATAGGTACCTGTATGTGCAGAACCAACTCTGCTGGTTTTGGCTGGAGGAATTTTCTTCACAGTGGCTGGTATAGGACTGTGTTTTGGATTTGTGCTGAACGCAGGGTTGATAATATGGTTTGTTATGTTATGTTTTGATAATAATGCTTTTTGTTATTGCTGAGCAGTGCTCACTCAGACCCAAGGCCTTTTCTGGGTTTTGTACTGCCATATTGGCAAGCGGGCTGGGGGTGCATGGGCAGCTGGGAGGAGACATAACCAGGATAGGTGACCCAAACTGACCAAAGGGATATTCCCAACCATATGACATCATGCTCAGTATATAAAGTGGGGGAAAGAAGGAGGAAAGGGGGGGGCCTTTGGAGCAATTGAGTTTGTCTTCCCAACTAACTGTTACGCGTGATGGGGCCCTGCTCTCCTGAAAATGGCTGACTACCTGCCTGCCCATGTGTTAAGATCTGCTCTAAGCACAGAAGAGCAAAGACAACTGTCTGTGAATACAGCAGAAAGAACCCTGAGCTTCAAAAAATTCCCCCAAATGTGATTAAAACCAAATGATGCTATATATTGATCAATGCCAAAAATTTGATATATTTTATTTAATAGTAAAGGAAGGAAGGAAGGAAGGAAGGAAGGAAGGAAGGAAGGAAGGGTGTGCCCTGCTTCTAGCCAGGTAGAAGCTAGGGAAAACTGTGTCTTTTGGCCTGTGTGGATTCATTGGCCTGACACATCAAAACCACAAAAATACGAGGCCTAATCAACACTAGTGCGCAGTGCACAATAATTCCATCAAGACATGTAGGGGCAGAATCTGTTTCTATTGCTAGCATGACAGGAGAATCACAGAATTTTACTTTGGTAAAAGCTGGTGTAAGCCTAACTGGAAATTAGTAGAAGAAACACCCTATTGTAATTAGCCCAGAGGACCCATGCATTTTGGGCATAGACTTCCTCTGAAGAGGTTATTTCAAAGACCCAAAGGGACTCAGGTGGGTGTTCAGGAGAGCGGCTGGAAAGACAGAGGGCATCAAGCAATTAAACACCTTGCCTGGACTATCAGAGAACCCATCTACAGTAACACTTCTGAAGGGGCAAGAGCAACAAGTACCAATTGCCACTTCAACAGTGCATCGCCAACAGTACAAAAGAACTCCAGATGCTGTAATTCCCATCCATAAGATGATCCATGAGCTAAACAGCTGATCCGTGAGCTAGAGAGCCAAGGGGTGGTCAGCAAAACCCACTCACCCTTCAACAGCCCCATTTGGCCTGTACACAAATCTAAAAAAAAAAAAAAAACAAATTAACTGTAAACTATCATACCTTAAATAAAGTAACTCCACCATTAAGCACTACTATGGCAAACATGTTAGAGTTCCAGTACAAGTTAGAGTCCAAGGCAGTGAAGTGGTATACCACTACTGACATTGCTAACACATTTTTCTCCATTCCTCTAGCAACAAAATGCAAGCCTCAATTTGCCTTCACATAAAACAAAGTACAATACACCTAAAACTAACTACCCCAAAGGTAATCCTACCATCTGCCATGGACTGATTCAGACTACATTAAAAAACAAGTAAAGCTCCAGAACATCTGCAGTTCATCAATAACATCATTGTATAAGAAAACACAGCAACAAAAGTGCTAAAAAAAAAATCATCCCAATTCTCCTAAAAGCTAATTTCACCATCAAAAAAGCAAAGTTTAAAAACCTGCTCAAAAAATCCAGTTCCTAAGAGTAAAGTAGCATAATAAACAGCATCAAATTCCCACCAGTCATCAATAAAATCACCGCAATGTCTCCACCAACCAGCAAAAAGAAAGCACAAGCTTTCCTAAGCACCAAAAGCTTTTAAAAAATACATATTCTTAAATACAACAAGATTATAAACCCTCTCTACCTAATCACCCACAAAAAGAACACTTTCCAGTAAAACCCTGAACAACAACAAACCTTTGCCCAGATCAAGCAAGATATTGCTCATGCAGTAACCCTTAGCCTAATCAAGACAAATCCAAATGTAAAAAACATGCTCTACTCTACAGCTGGGAGCTATAATCTATCCTAAAATCTTTACTAAAAGGTGTCTAATAAAACTCAAGGCCAACCATTAGAATTTTAGAATCAAAACTACAGAAAGTCTAAAGCCAAATACACTAAAAAAAAAAAAAATTAGCAGCCTATAAAAAAGTCCAAGCCACCTCAAAAGTAATAAGCACTGAAGCACAACTCCTTCTAGCACCCCAACTGCCAGTACTAAAGTAAATGTTTAAAACAAAAGTTCCCTCTACCCACCATACCACCAATACCACATAAAACAAGTAAATTGCTCTCATCACACAATGCACCCATATTAGAAAACGAAATCACCCTAGAATTTTAGATATAATTACAAATTAGCTCAAAAATAAAAACTTTAGTCTCACAAATAAAAAAGAACAAGACCAAGTAACATGTACTAAAGAAGCTCCACCACACAACCAACTACCAGAAATAGAAACAGACTATGCTCTTTTTACTGATTTTTATCACATTATAAAAGTAAAACAAAAATAAAAAGCAACCATATAAAACCCAACACAACAAGTCAAAGAAACTACTAAAAAAAAAATCAAACCAACTAACTGAACTCAAAGCCATTCATGTCCCTTTCTGCCGGGCCACTGTCCAGCCACTCCGTCCCCAGCCTGTAGCACTGCAGGGGGTTGTTGTGGCCAAAGTGCAGGACTCGGCACTTGATCTTCTTAAACTTCATGTTGTTGGACTGGGCCCATCTATCCAGCCTGTCCAGGTCCCTTTGCAAAGACCTCCTACCCTCCAGCAGATTGACACATGCTCTTAGCTTGGTGTCATCTGCAAATTTTCTGATGGTGGACTCAATCTCCTCATCTGGATCATCAATGAAGATATTAAACAGGACTGGCCCCAGCACAGATCCCTGGGGGACACCACTAGTGACTGGCCGCCAGCTGGATGCAGCACCATTCACCACCATTCTCTGGGCCTGGCCATCCAGACAGTTCTTAACCCAGCAAAGAGTGCTCCTGTCCAAGCCATGGGCTGCCAGCTTTTCCAGGAGTATGCAGTGGGAGACAGTGCCAAAGGCCTTGCTGAAGTCCTGATAGACAACATCCACAATCCTTTCCTGCATCCACCAGGCAGGTGACCTGGTTATAAAAAGAGACCAGGTTGGTCAAACACGACTTACCCTGTTGGAGCCTTGGATGCTGAGAATTTTAGACTTTCTGTGCTGAAAGACTCTGACTACCAGGAGAGCACTGCATTTGACCTGAGGCCGTAGAAAAGGCTTCCAAAATTGATTGACAGCACTAGGATTATGGGTGTGTAGTTTGATTAGAAGTGTGTAATATCACAGGGTGGAAAACTTAGAGTTTGAGGTTTTAGAATATAGTAATATATATGAAGCAAGATGGAGGTTCTAGGGCAGAGGTTGGTCCTTCTTCTTTACCTTCTTCTTCCTTCTTCTTCATGGGTTTGGGTGGTGTTTTGTAATTGGACAGAAAAGTCCGCATTGCAGACTTCGAATGATTAGTTATTTGGTTAAAAGTGAAAATAATTTAGGTGTCATTTCTTGATTGGATAGCTTAGCCTTAAAAGATCTTGTAACAAAGTTAGCCATTTTCTAGCTTGTTAGTAAAATGCTGTAGGACTCACAACTTGTAAAACAGGTAAATAATAAACATCTAAGCCTGAATGCAAAATACCATTTCGAGAGCTTCAATACCAACCTTGACAGAGGTAGAAAAAAGAAGCCGAAAAACAGCATTTAGTGGTACCCTGTGTGAGGACACCTGTTGAGGTCAAGACCTCCCTGAAGAAATAGAGATAACGTGCAGCTGTGAGTTGGACAGAAAAAATCCCTGAGGAAAAGAAAGAAGTAAAAAGGAAGAAAAAAGAAGTTGGAAATCCCAAGAGGCTGATGGAATGGTTTTGAACCAGAACATGGATGCTGGACACCCACGAAACAGGGAACTGAGGAGGAGAAACTGATGATGAGAAGTCAGGTATGATTTATATACTTCAGGGTTAATCACATAGAGAGATATGGGAAATGCAATGTCCAGATCGCAAAGATATGCCTTAGATCTCCTAGACTCAATGGTTAGGGAACATCCCATGACTGTCCCAAGACACTAATGTGAAAAAACGCCAATCACTTGTTTTTAGAATTTTAAAAGTTTAATAGCAATAAAATGGTTATAAAAATAGTAATATAGTTACAGTAATAAAAATTTGAACAATTAGGATTTAGGATAATACGAGGCAATAAAAACAAAGAGTTACGGACAATCCAGGTACCTCTTTCTGGGCAAAATAAGCCCAAAAAAGGACACACCTTAACAGAGGATTAACCGTTAAAAGCAATAGTCCATTGCATATTCATACATTTCATACATGATGCATAAATTCCATTCAAACAAAGGATTCTGTCTGGTCAGTGTCAACTTATTCCTCTGAATCCTGATGGCGTCTTTAGGGCTCAGTGAGGCAGGAAGAAGTGGATAAGAGAGCAATAAATTCTTTTTCT
>NW_005055009.1:0-1941 GCF_000277835.1 Geospiza fortis
TGGTGTAGATGCACTTCAGTTGGGCTAATCACCCTGATGCCTTTTTTGCATGGAGACGCCCTAATTCCTGCATGACCATTCACAGGTGCTTCTGGGATTTCTAACATCAATAATCCCTGCATACTTGCTGCCATATGGATCTTCATTCCCTGCCTCCACTGATATGGCAGACCGAAGGACCTTGCTAGCACACTGTCCCTCAAGCAGTGGTGTGTCACCCCCAGGCTTATCTCTATCCAGTCTGGCTTTATCCCTGTCCTTCTTCCAATCTAGTTTAAAGCTCTCGAGTAGCCCTGCTCACTGCTGAGCCAAGTTTCTTTTTCCCCTTTGACACAGGTAGACCCCATCTGTTCTCAGCAGGCTCAGAGTCATGTAAACCAACCCATGATCAAAACCCACAAAATTCTGCTGGTAACACCAGTCTCAAAGCCAGGTATTCATCTGCATGATCTTCCTGTTTCTTGCCCCATCATTCCCCGCAACTGGCAGGACAGAAGAGAACACAACTTGTGCTCCATATCTCTCAACCAGTCATCTCAAGGCCCTGAGGTCCCCCTTGATTGTCCACAGACTTCTTGTTGGACTTCATTGCTGACCACCTGGAAAGCCAATAGTGGGCCATACCAAGTTGGGAAATTTCTTAGTGATGTCCCTTACCTATGGGTTGGGTCCAGTTCGCATATCCATCCCTCTGTTCTTCTCAGAAGGGATTCACCAATGACAACTACCCTTTATTTCTTAACTGAGGTGGTTGTGATGCAGGGGGTAGGCTGCTCTGCCTTAGGTGAACCCTCCAACCTGGAAGAACCTTCATTCACATTTTCATTTCCCTGGTCCTCAAGTTGCAGCGGGACCGAATGTCATGGGTTGACACTGGCACAATGCCGGTGCCCCATGAAAATACACTTTCCCTGGTGTCTGCTGTGAGATGTGACCAGGAAATAAGCAAAGCAGGCTTCTAGCTTGGGAATAGAGGGAAAAAAGGTTTATTAACTAAACTACTACAAAACAAGACACACACACACACACACACATACACATGGAAAATGAAAACTTCACAAAAGCATTTCCTCCTCCCCCCTACCAGATTCTCCCAATACATCTCCCAAATTTCAGCTCTCAGTCCATCATCACTCTGTAAATACTCAATTCTCAGTCTATCAAGAGGAGAAGTCCTTGTTGGGCCATGGTGACCTCTTCCTTTTCATGTCCAGTGCTCTCACCACCGAACATGGACCAGAGCTGCTTCGAGGGTTGTCCTTTTTAAGGGTGCTTTGTCTCCTTCCCAAAAAGGGCACAGTCTCACCTTCGGGACGTCCTTGTCCCCCCCATATTTCTCTACCCCCTGGGGCCTGGGGTTCTCCAACACTGAACCCTCTCGGTCCGAGCCATCGCCTCCCCCTGGATGCAGCCTCTGTGTCACAAGGAAGCATGGTTCTGTCCATGGCTGTACCAAAAAGCGTCCAGCAACAGCCACTCCTCATCTCCTGCCATCTTAGGGTTCTCTCACAACCCTGCATCACATCACACTTGCCCATTTCCTGCTCCAGAAAAGGTCAATGCTCTGCGAGATTTTCATTGTCCAAACAGGGGTTAAAAAAAAAACTCTTACAAGTGGCCAGACTTCTCCATGCTCCCCTGTCATGGTTTGACACTGGCACAATGCCAGTGCCCCATGAAAATACACTTTCCCTGGTGTTTGCTGTGAAATGTGACCAGGAAATAAGCAAAGCAGGCTTCTAGCTTAGGAATAGAGGGAACAAAAAGTTTATAAACTAAACTACAAAAGACAGGGACACACACACACACACACGCGCACACACAGGAACAATGAAAACTTCACCAAAGCATTTCCTCCTCCCCCTACCAGATTCTCCCAATACATCTCCCAAATTTCAGCTCTCAGTCCATCATCACTCTGTAAATACTCAATTCTCAGTC
>NW_005055009.1:2626-22153 GCF_000277835.1 Geospiza fortis
GTCAATGCTCTGCAAAATTTTCATTGTCCAAACAGGGGTTAAAAAGCTCTTACAAGCGGCCAGGCTTCTCCGTGCTGTCCCCCATTCTCCATAAGCCGGGCATGCCGCCAACTCCAAGGCCTCAAGGCCACAGCACCCAGCGCCGGCTCCTCTCTCTGTCGTCTCCCGGGGGGGAGGGGGGAGGGGGCTGCCCGATCCCTCTCGGGGCTTCTCTCTCTGTCTCTCCTGAGAGAGCTTCCCAATGCCTCCCGGTGCCCCCACCACCCTTCCATCTTGAGGGGCCTTCAACCCCCCTCTCTGTCCGAAACTTGGCTCACCTCAAGGCCGCAGGTCCCCTCCCCCGCCCAGCCTGGTCACATCTCACAGCAGACACCAGGGAAAGTGTATTTTCATGGGGCACTGGTATTGTGCCAGTGTCAACCCATGACACCGAACATGCGACTAGCATGTCTTGACCCTACCTCCTCTTGGAATTTCTGTCTGAACACCGCTGGAACCCAAGTGTTGGTAGCTATGTTTGTTCTTTTCTATATCTTTTCTGTCTCTCTCCTTCTTCTTCTAATTCCTTCTCAGAATTTTTGAGTAACTTAAAATCAAACGGGCTTGGAGTTTGCTAAGTTGAATGGGCAAAGGTAATGCTTTGGGAAGTGTTTCATATTGACTGAATGCTGCTCTAAACCTTTTGCCAAAGTTCTTTGATTTTCTGCAGTTGCCAGTAGGTTTTTTTTGTTTTGACCTCCTGAGAACATCTTGTTAATATTTCTCCCATGCCTCTAACTCAGAGTACATGAACGACCGCAAGCCCTTTTAAAAGTCTCGTTGAGCAAGGTTATTTGGGCCTTATATCCCCACAGTTTATATACTGGGCATACGTTCCATGGTATGGAATATCCCTTTGACCAGTTCAGGTCACCTGTCCTGGCTATGCTCCCTCCCAGCTTCTTGTGCATCTCCTCCCTGGCAGAGCATGAGACATTGAAAAGTGCTTGACTCAGGGCAAGCACTGCTCAGTGACAACCAAAACACTAGTGTATTATCTGCATTATTCTCATACTGAATCCTAAACACAACACTGTAGCAGCTACTGAGAAGAAAATTAACTCTCCCAGCAGAAACCAGGACAAATGTTCAGTCATAACTTAATAGGCACTTGCAACTGTGTCAATCAGTAAAATTAAGATTTCTAAGACTGTATTATGTAAAAAAGTTCACTAAAATGTTATTGACACAGTAGATTAAAAAATATTTTTTTCTTTTTGTTTCCTACTGTTACTTTTAACAAGCACCCTTAGCATATGTTATGCTAAGGATACAGCCTATTTGTGTATTTAAATGTGTTGTTTCAGACAGTAGATAGCACACACGTAAACTTGGAAAAAGGTACAGGCATCCTACAGTCAAACTGCACGCACAGCAGGGCAATCAGAAGTTGTCGAATTTGTGGGGGGAAAAAAATTCTGTTTATTCATTTTCGGATCCTCCCAAACATATGAACAAACCAGATTTTTCTACCACACAGCTCTACTTCATGTTTGAGACTTTGCCATTACTCTACCAAGAAACTGAAGCTTCAGCATGCTTTTTTACTGCTTTTCCACCTCCCTAGGTGCATGGTCTCTACCGCATTACTGGCGCTAGTTTTGAGAAAGCGCAGCAGGAGTTTGCAACAGGAGTGATGTCCAACAAAACTGTACAAACTGCTGCAGCCAACGCCGCATCAACAGCAGCAACCAGTGCAGCTCAGAATGTGTTCAAGGGTAACTGAATGTAGAGAAATATAAAAAATCATGACAGTTCTCTTCCATTGTACTTTATCTTCCAGTCACTTATTATATTCCCTAAAAACATATATCAGGATACACACAGCATATTTGTTTCTTCTGCAGCAGTGCATAGGTAAAATGGGAAATGTTTGTTTATTTTATAATAAATTTGTTTATTTTTAAAAGATAACCATTCTCTGTGCTTATTTAAAATGTTACATTTTGGAATAATAAGCTTTCCTTATTCAGGGAGGATAAGTGATTTCAACAACTGAATGAGAATGAATTGTGGTATACAATGATCAAATATAATATATTAAGAATTTGGAGGGTTTTTTAGTGGTTCATCTTGGTGGGTTTTTTTAACTTCAGGAAAGAACTTTGGCTAAATTGTTTTTCTTTGTAATAACTGCTTTCCCTATTGATGCTATAAATGGGGTAGACTGAGACATGTAAAAGGTTAGGTTTGGCTATGTTTTTGCAATTTCAGCAACTGCTGGAGGACAAATACAATTAGGATAGATATAAATTATTTTCTTGGGTTTTTTTTAGGATAAGTCTTTTGATATAAACCTGTAATTTTGCATGAATACTGTCATCTGTACTTGTTTAAATAATGTTTTGGTCCAGAATTTGCCTGCACAAAGTTATATCATTTGTTTCTATTTTCATGGAGTATTCTCTACCTGTGAGAAATTACTATGATGCAGAAACATTCTCTGTAATAGAATGTACAATGCACTGTATAGTTTAAGGAAGTTAACTGATGATTTCAATCACAGATCTAAATTATTATATATTTTCTATTTTTAATTTCAGTATTCATGTCTTGGGGCAGTCATTTTGTTGGAAAAGAAACAAATATTGACCTCTAGAACACTAGTTTCATGCCACACTTCCCTCTTACATGCAGTGATATTTTTGTTGTGTTTGGGATGTGTAGATTTGTATTTAACAGTGGTAGTAAATCTCCCGCCTTATCAGTCACAATGTTTACTGCTTGTGCAAAAATCTAAATATACAGTATTTAATTTCCTAAAATCATGCTTTTTAAGCAATGGCATTTAACAGATACATGCTTTCATTTTAATTTAACTCAGCTATTTCTGTGATTTCATTTAAGATGGAAGGAAAAACAACTTTTGAACTTTTGAATTAGAAAAGTGAGAAATCTTCATCTTTCACAAAGCTAATTTTAGCTCATTGAACTGGAGGCCTAAGAGGTTACATTGGTGCTGTGGAACTAAACAGTCCATAATGGTGCATACTATCAAAATATTCTAGAATTGAATCAGGTCTTTCTATAAAGTGCTGTTTCTCTCCTTTGAAGGCTATTTGATATTCTTGGATTGCCTCATGAGTCTTATGCACAATACTTGGGCTTTATTTTAAACTCTGTTTTAGAAAATTAAAACAGGAAGGGACCCCATCCCATAACCTGTATAAGTACACACTGTAGATGAAATTAATTCAGCTCTTAAGGTGTATTACCTTTAGTAAAAGGTAAAAATTCTGAGGCCCCTCCATGTTCTGAATGTGAACAGACTTTGATAGATTCTTTTTCACTGCAGTATATTTATAATAGCATAATAGTATTACAAAAAAGAAAACCTGTTGCTTAATCCCCTGATCAGGACTGTACTGTTAGCATGAAGTCCCTACTAGTATCCATTCTTTTACCAGTTTCATTAAATCCATCTTGAATTTGGACTAATGCAGTAGTTTCACCTATGCTGAAGTTTATATTACTGAATATACTTATTTCTAAATATTCTTTGCATCATGAAGTTAAAATTAATTTAAATATTCTGTGTAATAGGGGCTCTACAATTCTATGCTAACACTAAACTTAAATTTGGGTGGAATGTTATTAAACACTTTTCAGACAGAAGTCACAATTTTCTGTTGAGATCAGGCATCACACCTCTAGCAGCTGTATATCAAAATTGTTCTTTTCAAAATCTTTTTTATTTAACTTGAGGGTTGTATCTAGGAACTCTACTATGGATTACTTTTGAGTTGAATTTAAGAAATTCTTTTGGATATCTTTTGGATATGAATCCCAGGGCCATCATCCTTGCAATTTAATTTAAGTTCTAAGATTGCATAATAGCATACATTACCAAAATATATTATGAAAGAAACATTAGGAATAAAACCTGAATTTGACAGTTAGATTCCCCCCTCCCCCTCAAAGTTTAACTGTTCATTGAGAAAACATATTTAATGTTTTATATATATATATAGGGATTGTTGATTTGCAATGTCATGCGTTGAATGTACAGATTTTAACCTCCTAAGTGAAAATCAAGGTTCAATTACATGTGAATTATTTAAACCAGAAATCTCTGATGCTTTGCAGCCCTAAAGGGAGGGAGATGTTTGAGTTTACCTTTGACAACAGAAGGTTGATATTTGTTAGAATATTTTGTACCTAACTAAAACTAGATTTTACACTCATTAATTAAGAGTATGGTGCCCACTTAAGTTGTCATTTTGTAGTATTGTAGCAAATTGAGTTCACAGCATGAAATTTAAACACTGGAATGTCTGTAATCATTGATTTGTAATTTAGGAGTTGGTTTTATTTATCTGGGGGATGTTTGTATATTTTGTAAATTACTAATAATGCTCTGCAATCCTGGTGAATGTCATAGTTCTCTACAAATGCACTTCTGTCCTTCTGTTGCATGTCTGAGTAGTTCAGAAGCTTTGTATATTTATTGTATTAACCCAGTGTCATAGAATAAAAAATTATTTCTTTTTCTGAATGTTTGATCTGTATAGTTTTGAACAATATAGGGATTTTTCTTTTGAAAGTCAGGATAACATGCAGGGCAGATTATCTACTTACAAGTGCTCTCAGGCACATGGTGTGATTCTGGGGTGTTTTGCGCAAGGCCAGAAGTTGGACTCGATGATCCTCATGGGTCCCTTCCAACTCAGGATATTCTATAATTCTATGAATTATAAAAACCAAGTGAATAGAATATGCAGTAGGAACAGAACAGGACCTGTAAATTTATTTTATATGTATACCCACAAAACAATAGTTATAATTTCTGGAACACTACTGATCACGTAAAACAGAGTTAAAAGGCTCAACAGTTTATAGTAAATACAGGGATAATTTATTCCCTATATATTGTATAGAGGCATGATAACACTGCAGTTTCTGTGGGAGATGTTTGAAAAAGTTTTTCTGAAGTCTTGGTTTATCATACCTCGTTGTCTACATACAATCTGTGTCATTAGGGAAATGTGACTATGACATGAGAATAAAATTACTGCCTCTGGCTACAACAAACTCAGCATTCTATGTCAGAGAAGCTCAAATAGTAGTGCGGATTGCTAGAGTCAACCTGCATACATGCAAGCACATCTGCTTTCAGTGAAGGTACAGTGTCGTGTCCCTTGCTTTTCTCTACTACTACAGTATTTAATTCCTAATTGCAGCTTTGGGTAACCACACTGATTAAACACAGCAGTCACAAAGAACTATCTAGGAACATTGATTCTAGCAGAGCTACAGGTCAAAAAGTCTCTGGAATTTGCCTGAAGTATCAGGATCAAATTTCAGGTTTACCACCTTTACACATTCATAGTGCAGGGAGTATTCTTCTTTCTGCAGCATTAAAATAGGCTACTGACCCAAAAAGGACCATCTCTTTATGCTTCTAGTGTCCTGTAGTTTGTTCTTCTGTTCTCCCCCATGAAAAATCATTAATGAACATTAGTCAAGAAATGAGAAGATGAAAAAAGAATATACAAATATTTTACAAATGCTTTATGATATTTCCATAATAAACTATTTATTCCAATGGTTTGTGCACTTTAAATACAGTTTTTGCATTCCTAGATGAATGCTTGGAATTTGTGTGAATAAAGATGGTGACATAGGTAGGCAAATGAAATATAATCTAAGACACATGAATAAAGAAATTGATACACCAAACTGTCAGATATGTGAACAGCAGACTCTTGAATGGGTCTAAATTTGGAGGAAAAGAACAGCAGTATAAATAAAGTATCAGCCCGAACCTTATTAAAACCCAGGCAAATAGTTTTTACCACTAGAATACACTTAGTATTATCAAGCTCACAGCAGTTTGCATGACACAATCAAAAACCTAAACCACTCTGTTATTTACTTAGAATCATTGTTATGGATAGGTAATGTGATGGATTGGCTCTCGCAAATAAGGGATGAAAATTGTATATATGTTAAAATAAGTTTTATTGATATGTAGATATATTATCATAGTCTTGTTGTTTAGACATCCTCTGTTCTCCTCATAGTCCCCTTCCCCCCCTCGGTATCATTGCCACCAGACAGCCTTGGTTGTGAAAGACTTGTGAAGGGACGGCATGTACATGTGCCTCTTGCATGGGATGGGAAAAGCTTGTTGCTGGGGGCGTGGCATGGCAACACCTCACCTCCAATCAAGTTGCACAAAAGTAGTCTCCACCAATGGACAGCGAGGAAGAGTTGACAAACTTTGGGAGGGGCCAGGGTTGGCTGATGCAACCCCCAGGGATATAAAAGGCAGAGCAGCCATTTTGTAGACGAGCACATGGCAGTTTGGTTCCATGCTCCCAGCGCTGCAATTTTTCCTTATTCAGTCTTTTGTTGTATTTTTGTTAAGGTTTAATAAACCTTTGAAATTTTAAAAGTGAGTGTCATTTCTCACAAATGGGGACTCATCCAGGATAAACACCTTGTCTCCGTGGCCCTAGGAGATTTCAAAAGAGCAGTGCACCTGGCCGCAAGTTTGGCGGCTCAACTGACTTCTTCTGGGACCATTGGTGGTTGCAGGTCGACACCCCGGAAATCAGGAGGACAGCAAAATGGTGGGATGCAAGTAAAAGGGGCAGAGAAACTGGGGGTAGGACACGAAGAAAAAGGGAGACGGGAGACCCGTGGCTGGTGGGACATGAAAGAAAGAGGGGTAGGAAAAGCTGCGGGCGGGGTTGCTGGGACTCTGACTGGAAGGTAGCCATCTTGGCTACCAAAAGCCCAAAACAACAGGCCGTGCTGGTCAGCTGAAAAACCCGCTCTTCTGCCAAGAGGCAAACGTCTTCCGAGGAAGAGAGTGAGGGTTCATCTGAGTTTGAGGATGAGCCTGAAGACCCCTGACAGAAGATGCAGAAGGCAGCAGTCAAGGAGGGAGATTTGGAGCTGGTATCAAAAATCCAAATTGCATCAGTGCGGTATCGCAGGCGAGCTAACCCGCAATGGGACTCCATCTCCCACGGGGAAATGAAGGACCTTTGTAAGGCTGCAAAAGACCATAGGAGGAACTCGTCCTATTTTAACAACCTACTAAAATGCTGTGTTTGCGGCCCATGTTATGGTGCCCCATGACTTAAGACACTTTATGCACATCCTACTCTCCCCCACTGAATTCATCCTGTCGGGGAAAGTGTGGAAGAAACAACTACAGCAACTATTAAAAGACTATGCCCAAGAAGATGGGTGGGCGCATTTAACATTATACCATTTAGCCGGGGAGAGAGATTTCACAAAGCCCGGAGATCAGGCAATAGTCCTCCCCCGAGCCGTGTTAGAAGACATAAAAGGCGTTGCAAAAACAGCATTCTTACAAACACTGGACAGGACAACAGCAAACATTGACTTTACTGACATTAGTCAGGGACCGGATGAGACTTTCATATAATCTGTTGACCGTCTTACACAGGCAATAAACAAACAAATAGAACATCCAAAAGCTCGGCTAGAGCTACTTCTACACCTAGCTGAAGCCAATGCAAACACCAAGTGCAGAGATATTCTATGTTCTCTTCCCCTCAACCCCAAGCCAACCATCTCTCAGATGGTCGAGGCTTGCACCATTAGAGCGAAGGCAGACCGAGATGTCACCTTAGTCAAAGCTGCCTGTGAGGGAACCATAGAAGCACTCGTTGCTGCACAAATAATCCCCCACAGACCCAATAACAACAGGGAAAAGGGACCATGCTTTAACTGTGGGGAAATGGGACACTATGAAGGTAACTGTTATAATAAAGGTAATAATCAATCCTGATCCTAGGGGTGCCCTAAGTGTCAGTGTCCTCAATGTTGCCAATGTCGAAGTGCTTACCAGCACCCACAAAGTCACCAGCCCTCAGGAAATTCCTTGCAGAGCACGGGGCGGCCTCATGTGATGACACCAAATGCAAGGCTGCTTCACTCCACTCTCCCAACCATCGTGGAGAATCAGTGTGCCGAGCTTCTCCAGTCTATCACAACAGCTCCATCACCGCAGAGGAGCTCAACATGTGACAAATCCAGACAGGAACCCAGAGGCCACTGGTAAGTGCTCTTTCCATTCAAACTGAAGACACTTTTGTACACCACCTTCCAACAGGCAAATATGGGCCCGAGGATTGACCTAGGGATGTTTTAGTAATTTGTGACACCAGAGAGGGGATGGAAGGACTCATCGTCCTACCTGAAGTTTTAACAGTAACATGCCTACAAGAAATCCTGGTCCAAGTACTGTACTTAAATCCCCCTCTTTTCATCCCTAAAGGGACAGTTATTGCCCAAGCTTATTTATTACCAAACTTTACCACAACATCTGCTGATCCACTAATAATGTGGGCCCAAATTCTAGGCTGCAACAGACCTGTGATAGAGTGTGTGCTGTCCCAGAAAGGAAAAAAGATCCACCTTTCAGGACTGTTCGACACTGCAGTGGATGTCACCATCATTTCCCGCTCTGAGTGGCCGAGAGATTGGCCCCTTGTCTCAGCAGCTGGGGTCATCTCAGGCATCGGGGGAGCCACAACCAGTCTCAGAAGCCAAAAATACATATGTTTTGAGGGACGTGAAGGTAGAATTGCCATGGCAAGACCTTTTATAACTCAGGCACAAGTGGCACTCTGGGGCAGGGACCTTTTGTCTCAATGGGGACAAGACTAGAAATCCTAACAACACCACAGGATTTCTAGTCGGGGCCACTGAGCAGCATGCCACCCTCCAGCTGACTTGGAAGACTGATAACCCCATATGTGTGGATCAGTCATCCCTTCCAGAGAAGAAATTAAAGGCGCTGCAGTCCCTCCTGCAAGAGCAGCTATCCAAGGGTCATATAGTACTATCCACTAGCCCTTGGAACACACCTGTCTTTGTCATTCAAAAACAAGGCAAAGACAGGTGGCAACTCTTGCAAGACCTCAGAAAGATCAATGAGGTCATTGAAGACATGGGTTCCCTCCAGCCTGGCCTACCCTCAGATTCAATGCTGCCTCAAGACTGGCAGATGGCCATTGTCGACCTTAAAGACTGCTTTTACAATATTTCACTGCATCCGGAAGATGCTCCCCGTTTTTCTTTCTCAGTGCCATCCCTAAACCAACAGGCACCTCTACAGAGGTACCATTGGACAGTTCTACCTCAGGGCATGAAGAACTCACCCACCATCTGCCAATGGTTCACGGCCCAAATTCTCTCACCAATCTGACAGAGACACCAAAATGCCATCATTTTCCATTACATGGATGACATTCTTATTTGTGCGGAAACCCAAATTGGTTTAGACTGTGCAGTTTGAGATGTTATTGATGCTGTACAAAGCCAAGGATTGGAAATCACAGAGGAGAAGATCCATCAGACTGCTCCTTGGAAGTACCTTGGCCTCAAAATCGTGGAAAGGACCATCACACCTGTCTCGATCCATCCCAGTGAACGGATGACGAGATGATTTTAAGGTGCAAAAAATAACCAACAAAGGCACAGGGGATTTGCAGTAACAAAATCAAATACAGTTTTATTGAATGATCATGGCAAAATGCGATAGAGGGATTAAGGGAGAGAAAAAGAGAGAGAAAGAGAGAAGAGAGAGAGAGAGAGATATGGGTATAGCTACCGATACGTGGTGCTGCTTCTATTCTTCTCAGTCCAGCCATTGCAAGCTCACCAGGTCACCACGTCTGGGGAGATCTCAAAGGCACGGCTGAACTGGGACCCCAGTTATACTATTTTTCGTTGGGGGAAGGGAGGTGGTTTCACAACCGAAACAATGGTCACCCCCCGAGTTGGGAGAGGTTCAGTCCCAGTCTCTAGAAGAGGGTACAAGGGGGTTTTCTGCACAGGGGCTACTTGTCTTGATCCCTTGATGAAGGGGCCCGCATCTCTGCTTGTTTGTCACGATGGTTGAAGGTGGGCAAGGAGGGTCTTCTCTCACAAAAGGGGCCACTCCCACAGCTCAAAACCAGCCAGGCCGAGAGGGGTGGGGAGAAAGTCCAGATCCATTATTCAGAAAGGGCAGAATGTCCCGTCAAGTTCAGCATAGCGTATAACAGATAACTCCTATGGAGACAGTGAGCTAAGAAGCACATAACTTCCCCTCCCCTTCACTGGCTTTCGGTGGTCATGACAATTGTGAGGCAAAAAATGCAGGATTTCGGACAGACTCTCACAACACCCCAGCCTCTGCAGATTAAGGATGACCCCAGGACCCTGCGGGAATTACATCAACTCTGTGGGAGCATCAACTGGATTTGTTCACTGCTGGGGATCACCACCGAGGACCCCGTGCCATTGTTCCACCTTCTGAAGGGCAACAAGGACCTCGACGCTCTGTGATCATTAACACCGGAGGCCAGGTTGGCAGTACAAAAGGTAACTCAAGCAATACAAGAAAAATAGGCACACAGGTACCACCCCAGCATACCTTCTTCTTTAACCATCCTGGGTACAAGTCCAAGGTATCGTGCGTTGCTTTTCCAGTGGGATCAAAAATCTTCAGATCCCTTGATAATCATTGAATGGGTTTTTAGAACCCACCAGCCCTACAAGACAATCACTACACCACAGGAAGTAATGGTTCACCTAATCATGAAGGCTGGAGTGCGTCTGTATTCCCTCGCAGAAATAAACCTTGCCAATATATATTTGCCCTTTACTATTGAACAACTTTAATTGGCTGTTACAAACATCTGAGTCACTGCAGTACGCCTCAGACAGTTACCCCGGACAAATTTCTATTTCCCAAAGCATAAATTATTCAATTTGACCTTCAATTTGGCCCCCAAACCCTTAAAAAGGCCAATTCCATTGAAAGCTCTGAACGTCTTTACAGACGGATCTGGGAGTTCCCATAAATCAGTTGTTACTTGGAAAAACCCAACTACCCAGCAATGGGAGTCAGACATTGACATCGTCCATGGGTCCCCGCAGATTGCCAAATTGGCTGCAGTAGTCAGAGCTTTTTCTAAATTCAAGGTACCAATGAATTTAATTACAGATTCGGCCTATGTCTATGGCATAGTGCAGTGAGCTGAAAATTCGATACTAAAAGATATCCCTAACCCCCAATTATCTGATTTACTCTCTCATTTGATTTATCTCCTATCCCACAGAGAACATCCCTACTATATTAAGCACACAAGGTCCCATACCACCCTTCTTGGTTTTATCGCAGAGGGAAATAGAAGAGCAGATGCTCTAGCCATGGTAGCCCAAAACACCCTTCCCAGTATTTTCCAACAGGCTAAGATTAGCCATCAATTTTTCCATCAAAATGTCCCTGCTTTGGTCGGGATGTTTAAAATCACTAGGGACCAAGCAAGATCTATTATAGTAACATGCCCTAATTGTCAATCTTATACCCTTCCCTCTGTTGGAGCAGGAGTCAATCCAAGAGAATTGCAGAGTCTCCAGCTCTGGCAGACAGAAGTGACACATTGTGCCCCCTTTGGGCGGTTGAAATATATCCACGTGTCCACTGACACTTTCTCTGGTGCCGTCTTTGCTTCTGCACACACTGGGGAAAAGACAAAAGATGTCATCAAACATTATTTACTAGCATTTTCCACCTTGGGCATTCCACAGAAGATAAAAACAGATAACGGCCCTGCCTACACCTCACTCCAGTTCCATCAGTTTTTAAATCAGTGGGGTGTACAACATTACACAGGCATACCACACAACCCTACAGGGCAGTCCATTGTTGAAAGGGCCCACCGTTCCATCAAGAGGGTCCTTGACCAACAGAGAGGGGGATTCCAGACCTTATCTCCTATTGAGACTGGCAAAGGCTCTTGATGTTTTCAATTTTTTTGAACAATTCATTTATGGAGCCTACTCCCCCGATCATCAGGCATTTCACCAATTCAACCAACCCACAGCTAAAAGAAAAACCACCTGTGTTGATCAAAGGCCCAGAGACCAAACAAATTATGGGCCCCCTTTCATTAATAACCTGGGGGAGAGGGTATGCTTGTGTTTCCACAGTGGCTGGCCCAAGGTGGATCCCAGCAAAGAACATAAAGCCATTCTTAGAAGCAGCAAAACCAACACTGGAACGACCAAAAAAAAAGATCAGAACAGAACAACAGAAAGAATGGCAGAAGCTTGGAAAAATGGAAAAAGAAGCCTGAAGGAGACCACCCAGACAATCTCGACAATACCAGTCAGGACCTGATTTTGGACTTATGAGTATCGTGCCAACATCACCACCCTCATAAACTATATTTAATGTTTTGAGACTGTTAAACAAGTTTTATTCTTTATTTTATTATTTATTCACTTTCATAATTTATTATTTATTTACTTTCAGGCCACCTAAGCCCCACAACGGCCAAAGCCAACCATGGCCAAAGGACTGTCAATTGTCGTCACATTTGGATGCTCCTCGCTATGCCACATGCCTTGTGATGGGTGATCCCTCAACCTGCCCACAACATTTGGGTCACCTGAGCCAGAACCTTGAAGCAAGACAACATGTACCTGTCTGTGGGAAGCCCCGATGACCCACTCTCTACATATTTAGTGGGGATGCCCATCAATGAGTGGTCGATAACTGTGGATGCCACGAATGGAAAGCAAGGTAGCTCCCCCCGAACATCTGTAAGGAATACAACCCGGCAGACAACTGGGACCACTGGACTTTAAGGCTGGAATATGCATTTGAAGAGCCCCAAGAATTAGATCTATTGGGGACTTCAGAAATGAATTATTGCATGAGATTCTATTTTAAGCCTAAGGTGGGAGAGTGGGGAATTTTAAGTCCAGAAAAAGAAAAAGCTATCCCTAGGAAGGATGTTACCCCCCACTGTGCCATCTATAAAAACCCAGAAAATTGGTTCAAATACACCTCGCTCATTGTATCAGTGTCTGGCACACATCCCAAGAAGTTGTTGAAGGGTATATCCCTTATATGTGGGGATCGAGCATGGAATGGGATCCCAACATTCCTAAAAGGGGGTCCCTGTAGCATTGAACGGCTTGCTATTCTCAGTCCCAATATTACCATAATTCGTTACTGGAAAGATAAATCAGGCCACCAAAAGAGATCACTTGATAAATTCAGATAAAATTGTGATGACCAAATTAAGAATTTGAGTTATGGAAAGAGAGTCGCAGCCTCCATTTTTCTACTCTGGTTGGCTGCAGAAAGGGCTTTCAGGGAATTAACCCATTTAGAGTGCTGGATTAGCAAGCAGTCCAATGCTATATCCATCACTTTAATCAATCTGCTTGAGGACAAAGAAACAATTTGACATGCTACCTTGCAAAACAGAGCAGCCATTGATTACCTGCTGCTTGCCCACAGACATGGCTGTCAGGAGTTTGAAGGCATGTGTTGCTTCAACCCATCAGATCACAGCGAGTCGATACACCAAAGCATCTAATTCTTAAAAGACCAAGTAAACAAAATCCAAACAGAAGGCAACAATGACTGGCTCTCCAAGCTATTCAAAAACTGGGGGATCAAGGGATGGCTTTCATCTTTAGTTAAAACTATTTTATGGACCTTGTTTGTCACTGTTGTTGTGTTGATTTTGTTGTTGCATTTTGTTAAGTGCTTGCAGAGGTCTATAGCAGAGGCCTTTTTAGTAAACAGAAAAGGGGGAGTTGTGGAGGCTCCAAGGCCTAACACTGAGGCTATAGCACTTCAACTCTGGAGGGGCAGAAACAAGCTAGGAGAAACATCCCTCTAAGGTTAGGGTGAGAAAAGCCTCCCTCCCATGGGCCTCTGCAGGCACATGTTTATGTTTCAAGTTTCATTGGTTCTCCCAGATGTTCCACCCCTGTTCAGCCCTCGATTACCATATATGTATATCCCCTAGAATGTTCTCCCCTTTCTCAATCCCTATTGGCCCCAGTTTGTTGCAGTGTTCCGCCCCTGTTATCCCATTGGTTCCCCTAGTTTGCTGCCCCGCCCCTGCACCACTTTTCCCTGTTCCCATTGGTCCTTGACCCTCAGATCCACTCCTTTTTTCCCATATTTAACCCTGTGCCCTCCACCCTGCTGGGTCTTTGTCCCTGGACCCTCTTCGAAGCAATGAACAGCCTTCAGATCTCCAAACAAAGACCTGTCCTTTGCCTTTCATTGTTAGCTCCTTTTTGCAAGCGTGTTCCAGGCCCTGAAAGTGCAGGTCACTTTCAGGGACTTGTTGAAGTGCGCTGCTTCAAAAAGATTCACAATAAAGTTACCTTATTAAAGCTATGGGATAAAAAGGCTAGCAAACAGGCAAAGCTAGAACAATTCTGTCTGATTTTACACTGGAGTTTTGTGCGCTAATTATATCTAATTCTTGAATAGCTGCTGCAGATAAGGCTCAGGGTTTGCCTTCAAGTGAGCAAAAGAATGCCTGATTTATAACCCAGCTAATTGCTCCCAGTAACTGCTATGAATCATGCATTGTGCTGACACCAGGCTTGAAAGTTAATCGCTGTTCCCTTAATATCCACCCAAAAGATGCCTGAGCCATGCAGGACTCATGGTAATCTGAAAACCAAATCATATATTGTGTCATAGTTAAGACCATTTTCATTATGCTTTTCCAGTCAGAAGGTGCGAAAACTTAGGCAGCACTTACAGTCTCTAAGCAAGCTATAACATGTTCAGAAGACACACCACTTTCCTGCACCAGTCTCCTCAATTCTTTCCCAATAGTGTAGTCTATGCCTGTAAGTTGCTGCTTGACCTTCTTTATAGATAACCGGGCACACAGTAATAACTGAGGGGTCTCAGTCCTGTTTTCATGTAGAGTATAACTATCGTTTGGGCATTATTTATGTGTACTGGGTCTGAAGGATAGGATGATTCAGGATAGTTATCCAAGGTAATCATCTCCTCAGGGGGTGGCATGCCCACGGAGCCGACCAGCAGCTTTTAGCAAGTCTTAGGCAGGGGGGCTGTTTCAGCTGGGGGCCCCAGAGAGACTGGGGGAACTGCAGCATTTTGGAAGCCAAGCAAGGGCAGGGGGTTACAAAGAGCCAGGGACCATCCATGCCTGGGGGACCAATACCGGCCGAGGTGGCTACCACTAGCAAAGTAGCCATGGGGGATGTTGTGCTGGGGGGAGGAGGTGGTGAAGGAGTTACTGTGGGAGGAGCAGGCAGCGAAGAAGCAGAGGTGGGGGGGAAGGGGCGGGCAGTGGAGGAGCCGCAGAACCCTGCAGAGCCTCTGATGTGGGGGAGGCATAATGCAAAGGGACCGCACTGTGGGAAGCCAGTGCCAGCAGAGACAGCAGTCTGAGGGAGGCAGCCTCTGAAGGAAGCTGAGAACACGAGTCTGTGTGAGTTTAAGAGTTGCTATAATAATTCCCCAAATTGTGAGGTGCCTGGACCCATCGGCATCACCAGCGCTCACAATTTCGAAAAGTTTGTGTCCTACTACCTGCCAGGAGTCTAGCTGAAAAATGCTGGCTGAGGGGAAGTCTTTTACATGTGTGGAAATACAGTCCAGCAAAGCAAGTAATTTAGCATCGGGAATGTCTCTGTTCTGCCCTTGTAAAAGCCGCTGTAAATTCTCTAGGGTCTGCTTTTGCTCAACTCACAGCTTTGCTCCCATGATCTACCCCGTTGCTCACCTTAAAGTGACGAATGCGTGCGCTTAGATTTCGGAAGGTGAAGGTGAAAGTCTCTCAGAGTGTCTGGGTCTGCCACCTGAGTCCACTATCAGGATGTGCTGCCTGGGTCTGCTGCCGATATCTGCTGCCTGGGGTAGCTCCTTGGGTCTGCAGAGCTTCCTTCTCAGTCACAGTCTGCCCTTCACCGTAGGTTGATCTTCCGTGTTCAGGCATCAATTGTGGGTGAGGGTCCAAAGCAATGCAGAGTCCCCAGGCAGGTGCAAAGGAGAGCTGCTTTCTCAGGATCTTTTGCTGGTCGCCGTGACCCCGAGAAATGTTAAAAGTCTCTTTTCCTAGCCCGAGCACTTGAAGAATGAGTCGGAGATCTTCAGTTCTCGGTCTCAAGGTTGTTTATAGCATCTTATCTATAAAAAATTTTCTCCTGCCCTGCCGAGGTCCATCCAGCAGGACAGTTCCAGGCACTCTGCCCACCCCTGGGGCAGTGTTATGTCTTTATACTAAAAACTATGTATACAATGTTTACAATTGCTTTCCAATACCTGTCATCTATGATAGACAGTGAGCTTCTACCGTAAACCAATCTAAAAGTGCCAACATCACAGCAGAAGATGGAGGCCAAGAAGAAGGAGGAGAAAGGCTGGACATGCCCAGATCCCTCCATCTTGCCCCCTGAACCCCTATTCCAGAAACCCCAAAATCTACTTTTCCATCCCATGATAACTTCACTATTATTCTACCTAAACTGTTGTGGCTTTCTGATCTTCATATAAGGTTGGTAACTTGCTCCACGGGTCATAATCAAACCCACAGGTGTTTTGGGCTCCGTGCCAGGGCTTCTGAGCCCCCTGGCAGGGGTCTTGGCCATCCTGGACAGCCAGAGGGATGTCCTGGGTTCCCACACTGCTTTATTGCAAAAAACAGGCCTTTTTAAGCAGTTAGGTTTTTATCAGTTACATAGTTTTAAATCATAACAAACATAATTCAACCAACCACCATACACCATGATGTGACCACACAATGGTTATATAACTTGTTTTTCTACCTCTAATTCAGCTTAGTCACTTTCCCATAGTCCTTTTCTACTTAGCCGAAGTAACAGGCCTGAGCCATGATTTTATAAGGCTTTCCTTTTATAAGGTTTTACCTATATGCAACAGTGAACTTTGAAGAGAGCAACAGGCTTCAACCCAAGTATTCCTTCCTGGCAATTGGGGATGCCTAGTGTTGTGATGGTGAGCATATAGATATTGGTAACAGGAATCAAGTTTGTGAAAAACATGTTCACTCTTCTGTGAAAATTCAAAAAGTTTAATAAAGGACAATAGGAGACAAAGACAGTAAAGCAAAGATTACGGCTGAGTGCATCTTGGCACTCAGCCAAGAGCACACTTACCTTTGGGGATACCCCTTAAATACCTTTTCCATTACATCATCCCGTTGCATCTTCATAGACCCTTATGCATATCCATATTTTTCCATAAACTAGTTTACATAGTCCAGGAACTATTTTTCATGGAGCCTTCTTGGGTCTGCCTTTTTAAAGTGTGTGTGTTTCTTGGCTGTGGTTTTGGCTTCTCTTTTTCACTTCCAGTTTGGGCCTTGGTCCATAATTTCTTCAGGCGGCAGATGCTGATAGTTGGCATATCAATAGCAGGGTCCTCATTACATGTTCACTGGATGCTACCCCGACCAAACAGACAGTTCACTCAATTAATAGCAGAAGTAAAAGCAAAGTTATTTTAACATTATACATATATCATTCATCTTAATATTTGCGAAAAGCCAACAATATAATATGTATGTCTTGGTTTGAAAAGACAGGTGTCTGTTAAGAAAAGTAAGAGCCTCCCCTGAAATGGAAACTCCCTTGTAGCAAGCTGAATTGCTGCTAGCATAGTCCAGGGTAAGGAAGCAAAAAGGACCTTTGCATAATATCCACAGATGTTTTGTTCAGCTGCGCAGTGAGATGTTCAAGTCCCAGACTGACATGCAAGGAGGATGCAGCTTTCTCTCTCCAGGGGCCTGGGGACTGACCCTGGTCTCGAGGCAGTACAAAGATGAGGACCAATCAGGGAATAGGGAGGGAGTGGCTCAGGGACATAAGAACAGACATAGGAACAGGGGAAGGAGCCAATGGGGTCGAACAGCTTTGAGGGAAGCTTCTTGTGTCTCCCTAGACCAGGGAATGCCCCCCCAGGGTCTCCACACCCCCTCCCTCTGAATAGTTATAATTTTGAAATCTTAGCAAAGATATGGGAGCAGGAATAACAGCTCTCTATTAGGGAAGAAGAAGAAAAATAAAATAAAATAAAATAAGCAATGCAGTAATACAAAACAACACTGACAGAGTCAGAATACGACCTGACACCCAGTTGGTCAGGGTGTTGGTAGCAGTCCAATTGAAATGGTGGCTGCAGTCCTCCTGGAGTGACAGATGTGGTTCTGTTGAAGCAGTGATCCTCTAGAAGGGTGTAGTTTTCCTCTAAAGATCTAGTGGTGGTGTAGATGGGCCTGGTCTTCTTCTGGGAATCCAGTGGAAAAGGCTGCCTGTGGTGTTCTAAATCTCAGATTATATCCAGGTAGGGATGCTTGGCTCCTCTCCCTGGGTGGAGCATCTCACAATGGAATGATGTAATTTTATCAGTCATGTAGTGAGACTCAATGGCCCATTAACAGAAGGTATCTCCCCAGAGGGAGGATTGGTTGTGGAAGAGATAAAGAAAACTGCCCAATTAACAGAAGATAGCTGCCCCACCTCTAAAAGATAGGAATAGAATAGACACTCTCATTTCCAGCCTAAGACATGTATTTATAACAATATTTGTATTGTGATCCAACTATATGTTGCAATCGCTGTATTGTGTTTGTGCTATAATTTTACTATGTTGCTGTATCACGTTGCTAAATCAAAAATCCCATGTAATGTCAAATACCTACGAATTAAGGGCACCCCCAGAATGTTTCTCTGGTGAGACTCCCTTATCCAAATGAATCATCACAGGAACAGACAAGTTCCTGGCTTTCCAGGTAAAAACATTCCTTTTCGGTTTGGTTATGTTATAGTTGAATAATGAGATGATTGGCTCTTGCAATTAAGGGATTAATATTATGAAGAACTTAGAAGATCCTCATAATCATTTTGGCCAAATTGTTCGTCTGTAATCTGAGTGTAAAAAAGCCAGCTCCAGGCAAGTCATACACAGGACCCGCTCTGAGAGTTCCTTGGAGCTTAAAGACAAGGGGGGCGGTTAGACAATTTAAGGTGGGATGCATAGAAGATGAAAACAGGGATCCCGTAGAAGGCGAAGACCCTGCAGCTGGCAGGATGCATGTGACAGAGAGATATTAGAGTTATGGAGACCCAAGAGCATCTGGAAACATCAGATTGAAAGTCACCAGATTTTAATGGTGTTAAGAGTGATGGCGAAAGTTGCCATTCAGTAGAAACAGCGCTCATATTGAGTGGTCGCAGCATGTGGGGGGGGTAACGGAAGCTGCGTAGCTACTCCACGTGGAGGAGCAGGGCACACAGCTCTCAGTGAGGTGAGTTTCTGGTGTGCGAGCAGCACAATAACTTCCAGGCCTCATCAGCCGAGGCATGCCTCTGCCTGCGGTGACTTAGTGGCATCTGGTGCAGGCGGAATGGCCGCTTGGGGTGGGCCAAGTGCGCGGGGCTTCCCGAGGGGGCTGTGGGAGAGGGTGAGCAGGGTTTCCTGGGCCACTGCCATGGTTCTCCTGACCCACAGGTGCGGAAGAGGCCCGGGTTCAGGTCTGTGTGGACCGGCACCTGCGGCCATGCACCGCGCAGCAGGTTTCTGGTGTGCACCGACCCAGCGGGGACAGGGAGGGGGCGGTGGGGGCCCAGTGGCAAGATTACGTGCAGCATTGCTGGTGGTTGGGGGCCAGCCAAGGTGTGGGGGGCCCCCGGCCAGGGTGC